>NC_054478.1:61980058-61988244 GCF_017639515.1 Carcharodon carcharias | reverse complement strand
AGAGAGAGAGAGTGCGAGGGGAGGGGGGAAAGAGAGACAGAGAGAGAGTGCGAGGGGAGGGGGGAAAGAGAGAGACAGAGAGAGAGTGCGAGGGGAGGGGAGAGAGAGAGAGAGAGACAGAGAGAGAGAGTGCGAGGGGAGGGGGGAGAGAGAGAGACAGAGAGAGAGGGCGAGGGGAGGGGAGAGAGAGAGAGACAGAGAGAGAGAGTGCGAGGGGAGGGGGGAGAGAGAGACAGAGTGTGATTTGGTGGGGGGTAGAGAGAGAGAGTGTGAGGGGAGGGGGAAAGAGAGAAACAGAGAGAGAGTGCGAGGGGAGTGTGTAGAAAGAGAGAGAGTGTGGGGGGGAGAAAGAGCGGGAGAGAGCGAGGGGAGTGGGAAAGAGAGAGACAGAGAGAGAGTGCGAGGGGAGGGGAGAGAGAGAGAGAGAGAGACAGAGAGCGAGAGAGTGCGAGGGGTGGGGGTGGGAGAGAGAGTGAGAGGGTGATGGTAAGAGAGAGAGGGAGTGAGAGAAAAGGAATGGGGGAAGGGAAAGAGAGAGTGCAAGGGTTGGGGTGGAGAGAGAGTGAGAGAGAAAGAGCGAGGGGTGGGTGTGGAGAGAGAGAGAGAGTGAGGGGCATTGGGGGAGAGAGAATGAGAGGGGGAGGAGGGGAGAGAGAGTGAGAGGGGGAGAGGGAGAGAGAGTGAGAGGAGGGAGAGAGAGAGAGAGGGGGATGGGAGGAGAGAGAGTGAGAGGGGGAGGAGGGGGAGAGAGAGTGAGAGGGGGAGGGGGGAGAGAGAGTGAGAGGGGGTAGGGGTAGAGAGAGAGTGAGAGGGGGAGGGGGGAGAGAGAGTGAGAGGGGGTAGGGGTAGAGAGAGAGTGAGAGGGGGAGGGGGAAGAGAGATTGAGAGGGGGTGGGGAGGGGGTGGAGAGAGAGAGAGAGAGAGAGGGAGAGTGCCAGGTGTGGAGGGGAGAGAGAGAGAGAGTGCGAGGGGTTGGGGGAGAGAGAGAGTGAGAGGGGGTGGCGGGAGAGAGAGAGAGAGAGTGAGAGGGGGTGGGGAGGAGAGAGAGAGAGAGAGCGAGAGAGAGAGAGAGTGCGAGGGGAGGGGAGAGAGAGAGAGAGAGTGCGAGGGGAGGGGAGAGAGAGAGAGAGAGAGTGCAGCGGGTCAGGGATAGAGAGAGAGAGAGAAAGGGAGTGCAGGGGGTGGGGGAGAGAGAGAGTGAGAGGGGGTGGGGGAGAGAGAGAGAGACTGAGAGGAGGTGGGGGAGAGAGCGAGAGTGAGAGGGGGTGGGGGAGAGAGAGAGAGAGAGGGGGTAGGGGGTAAGAGAGAGAGAGAGAGTGCAGGGCGTGGGGGAGTGAGAGAGAGAGAGAGTGAGAGGGGGTGGGGGGGAGAGAGAGAGAAAGAGAGAGAATGGGCCGAGAGAGAGTGCTAGTGGTGGGGGTGGAGAGAGAGAGAGAGAGTGCGAGGGGGTGGGGGGGAGAGAGAGAGAAAGAGAGAGAATGGGCCGAGAGAGAGTGCTAGTGGTGGGGGTGGAGAGAGAGAGAGAGAGTGCGAGGCGTGGGGGGAGAGAGGGAGAGAGAGGGGAGAGTACGCGAAGGGTGGGGGAGAGAGAGAGAGAGTGAGAGGGGGTTGGGGGAGAGAGAGAGTGAGAGGGGTTGGGGGAGAGAGAGAGTGAGAGGGGGTGGGGGAGAGAGAGAGAGAGAGGGGGTGGGGGATGAGAGAGAGAGAGAGTGCAGGGCGTGGGGTAGTGAGAGAGAGAGAGAGTGAGACGGGGTGGGGTGTAGAGAGAGAGGGAGAATGAGAGGGGGTGGGGGATTAGAGAGAGAGAGAGAGTGAGAGGGTGTTGGGGGAGAGAGAGAGAATGATAGGGGTGGGGGCAAAGAGAGAGAGTGAGAGGGTGTGGGGGGAGAGGGAGAGAGTGAGAGGTGGTGGGGGGGAGAGAGAGAGAGTGAGAGAGGGTGGGCGGAGAGAGAGTGAGAGGGGTTGGGGGGGGGAGAGAGAGAGAGTGGGCGGAGAGAGAGTGCTAGTTGTGGGGAGGGAGAGAGAGAGAGAGAGAATGTGAGGGGTGGGGGGAGAGAGAGAGAGTGCGAGGGCAGGGGAGAGAGAGAGAGAGAGAGAATGCGAGGGGAGGGGAGAGAGAGAGAGAGTGCGAGGGGAGGGGAGAGAGAGAGAGAGAGTGCGAGGGGAGGGGGAAGAGAGAGAGAGAGAGTGCAGGGTGTGGGGGATAGAGAGAGAGAAAGTGAGTGCAGGTGGTGGGGAGAGAGAGAGAGAGAGTAGGTGGGGGGAGAGAGAGAGAGAGTGATAGGGGTGGTGGGGAAAGAGAGAGAGTGAGAGGGGGTGGGGGGAGAGAGAGAGAGAGTGAGAGGGGTTGAGGGGAGAGAGAGAGAGTGAGAAGGGGTGAGGGGAGAGGGAGAGAGTGAGAGGGGGTGGGGGGGAGAGAGAGAGAGAGAGTGAGTGCAGGGATTGGGGGAGTGAGTGAGAGAGAGAGAGAAAGTGAGGGGGGTGGGGGGTTAGAGAGAGAAAGAGTGAGAGGGTGTTGGGGGAGAAAGAGAGTGTGAGAGGGGGTGGGGGGAGAGAGAGAGAATGATAGGGGTGGGGGGAAAGAGAGAGAGTGAGAGGGGGTGGGGGGGAGAGAGAGAGTGTGAGAGGGGGTGCGGGAGAGAGAGAGAGTGAGAGGGGGTGGGGGGAGAGAGAGGGAGAGAGAGAGTGAGAGTGAGAGGGGTTGGGAGGGAGAGAGAGTGAGAGAGGGTGGCCAGAGAGAGAGTGAGAGAGCGGTAGAGGGGGGAGAGAGAGAGAGAGAGAGAGGGTGGGCAGTAAAGAGAGTGCTAGTGGTTGGGGGGGAGAGAGAGAGAGAGGGAGAGAGTGCGAGCGGTGGGGGGGAGAGAGGGAGAGAGAGAGAGAGTGCGCGAGGGGTGGGGGGAGAGAGGGAGAATGAGAGGGGGTTGGGGGAGAGAGAGTGAGTGAGAGGGGGTGGGTGGTAGGGAGAGAGGGAGAATGAGAGGGGGTGGGGGGAGAGAGAGAGAGAGTGAGAGAGTGAGGGTGAGAGGGGTTGGGAGGGAGAGAGAGTGAGAGAGGGTGGCCAGAGAGAGAGTGAGAGGGGGTGGGGTGGGGGAGAGAGAGAGAGAGAGAGAGAGAGCGGGTGGGCAGTAAAGAGAGTGCTAGTGGTTGGGGGGGAGAGAGGGAGAGAGAGAGAGAGTGCACGAGGTGTGGGGGGGGAGAGAGAGAGTGAGAGGGGGTTGGGGGAGAGAGCGAGTGAGAGGGGTTGGGGGAGAGAGAGTGAGAGTGCGAGGGGAGGGGGTAAGAGAGAGAGCGCGAGGGGAGGGGGAGAGTGATAGAGAGTGCGAGGGGAGGGGGAGAGAGAGAGAGAGAGTGCGAGGGGTAGGGGGGAGAGAGACAGAGAGAGAGTGCGAGGGGTGGGGGTAGAGAGTGGGAGAGAAAGCGAGGGGAGGGGGCAAGAGAGAGAGAGTGCGAGGGGAGGGGGAAAGAGAGAGACAGAGAGAGAGTGCAAGGGGAGGGGAGAGAGAGAGAGAGTGCGAGGGGAGGGGGGAGAGAGATAGAGAGTGCGAGGGGAGGCGGAGAGAGAGAGCGAGTGAGAGGTGTGGGGGTAGAGAGAGAGAGAGAGTGCAGGGGGTGGGGGGTAGAGAGAGAGAGAGAAAGGGAGTGCAGGGGGTGGGGGAGAGAGAGAGAGAGGGAGAGAGTGCAGGGGGTGGGGGGGAGAGAGAGAGAGAGTGAGAGAGAGTGAGGGGAGGGGGGAAAGAGAGAGAGAGAGGGAGTGCTAGGGGAGGGGGGAGAAAGAGAGAGAGTGCGAGGGGAGGGGGAGAAAGAGAGAGAGTGCGAGGGGAGGGGGAGAAAGAGAGAGTGCAAGGGGAGGGGGGAGAACGAGAGAGTGTGCGAGGGGAGGGTGGAGAAAGAGAGAGAGTGCGAGGGGAGGGGGGAGAAAGAGAGAGAGTGCGAGGGGAGGGGGGAGAAAGAGAGAGAGTGCGAGGGGAGGGGGAGAAAGAGAGAGTGCGAGGGGAGGGGGAGAAAGAGAGAGTGCGAGGGGAGGGGGGAGAAAGAGAGAGTGCGAGGGGAGGGTGGAGAAAGAGAGAGAGTGCGAGGGGAGGGGGAGAAAGAGAGAGACTGCGAGGGGAGGGGGGAGAAAGAGAGGGAGTACGAGGGGCGAGGGTAGAAAGAGAGGGAGTGCGAGGGGAGGTGGTAGAAAGAGAGAGAGTGCGAAGGGAGGGGGAGAAAGAGCGGGAGAGAGCGAGGGGAGTGGGAATGAGAGAGACAGAGAGAGAGTGCGAGGGGAGGGGAGAGAGAGAGAGAGAGACAGAGAGAGAGAGTGCGAGGGGAGGGGGGAGAGAGAGACAGAGTGCGAGTTGGTGGGGGGTAGAGAGAGAGTGCAGGGGGTGGGGGGTAGAAGGAGAGAGTGAAGGGGAGTGCAGGGGGTGGGGGGGAGAGAGAGAGAGAGAGAGAGTGAGGGGAGGGGAGAAAGAGAGAGAGAGAGAGTGCGAGGGGAGGGAGAGAAAGAGAAAGAGAGAGAGTGCGAGGGGAAGGGGGAGAAACAGAGAGAGTGTGAGGGGAGGGAGAGAAAGAGAAAGAGAGTGTGGGGGTTGGGGGGAGAGAGAGAGTGAGAGGGGATGGAGGGGAGAGAGAGAGAGAGATTGAGAGGGGTTGGAGGGGAGAGGGACTGAGAGAGAGAGAGAGAGAATGCGAGGGGTGGGGTAGTGGGAGAGAGAGAGAGAGTGAGAGGGGGTGGGGGGTAGAGTGAGAGGGAGAATGAGATGGGTGAGGGGTTAGAGAGAGAGAGTGAGAGGGTTTGGGGGGGAGAGAGAGAGAGCGAGAGAGTGCGAGGGGTGGGGGTGGGAGAGGGAGTGAGAGGGTGATGGTAAGAGAGAGAGGGAGTGAGAGAAAAGTAATGGGGGAAGGGAAAGAGAGAGTGCGAGGGTTGGGGTGGAGAGAGAGTGAGAGAGAAAGAGCGAGGGGTGGGTGTGGAGAGAGAGAGAGAGTGAGGGGCAGGGGGGGAGAGAGAATGAGAGGGGGAGGAGGGGAGAGAGAGTGAGAGGAGGAGGGGGAGAGAGAGTGAGAGGAGGGAGAGAGAGTGAGAGGGGGATGGGAGGAGAGAGAGTGATAGGGGGAGGGGGGAGAGAGCTTGAGAGGGGGAGGGGGGAGAGAGATTGAGAGGGTGTGGGGGAGAGTGAGTGAGAGGGGGAGGGGGGAGAGAGAGTGAGAGGGGGAGGGGGGAGAGAGAGTGAGAGGGGGTAGGGGAGAGAGAGTGAGAGGGGGAGGGGGGAGAGAGAGTGAGAGGGGGTAGGGGTAGAGAGAGAGTGAGAGGGGGTGGGGAAGGGATGGAGAGAGAGAGAGAGAGGGAGACTGCGAGATGGGGGGGGAGAGAGAGCGAGAGGGGGGGTTGGGGGAGAGAGAGAGAGTGAGAGGGTGTGGGGGGAGAGAGAGAGAGAGAGTGAGAGGGGGTGGGGAGGAGAGAGAGAGAGAGAGAGAGAGAGAGAGTGCGAGGGGAGGGGAGAGAGAGAGAGAGTGCGAGGGGAGGGGAGAGAGAGAGAGAGAGAGAGTGCAGCGGGTCAGGGATAGAGAGAGAGAGAGAAAGAGAGTGCAGGGGGTGGGGGAGAGAGAGAGTGAGAGGGGGTGGGGGAGAGAGAGAGAGACTGAGAGGAGGTGGGGGAGAGAGAGAGAGTGAGAGGGGGTGGGGGAGAGAGAGAGAGAGAGGGGTGGGGGGTAAGAGAGAGAGAGAGAGTGCAGGGCGTGGGGGAGTGAGAGAGAGAGAGAGTGATAGGGGGTGGGGGGGAGAGAGAGAGAAAGAGAGAGAGTGGGCCGAGAGAGAGTGCTAGTGGTGGGGGTGGAGAGAGAGAGAGAGAAAGAGAGTGCAGGGGGTGGGGGGAGAGAGGGAGAGAGAGGGGAGAGTACACGAGGGGTGGGGGAGAGAGAGAGTGAGAGGGGTTGGGGGAGAGAGAGAGTGAGAGGGGGTGGGGGAGAGAGAGAGAGAGAGAGGGGGTGGGGGGTGAGAGAGAGAGAGAGTGCAGGGCGTGGGGGAGTGAGAGAGAGAGAGTGAGAGGGGGTGGGGTGTAGAGAGAGAGGGAGAATGAGAGGGGGTGGGGGATTAGAGAGAGAGAGAGAGTGAGAGGGTGTTGGGGGAGAGAGAGAGAATGATAGGGGTAGGGGCAAAGAGAGAGAGTAAGAGGGTGTGGGGGGAGAGGGAGAGAGTGAGAGGTAGTAGGGGGGAGAGAGAGAGAGAATGAGATTGAGAGCGGGTGGGGGGGAGAGAGAGAGAGAGTGGGCGGAGAGAGAGTGCTAGTGGTGGGTGTGGAGAGAGGGAGAGAGAGTGCAAGGGGTGGGGGGAGAGAGAGAGTGCGAGGGCAGGGTAGAGAGAGAGAGAGAGAGAATGCGAGGGGAGGGGAGAGAGAGAGAGAGAGAGAGAGTGCGAGGGGAGGGGAGAGAGAGAGAGAGAGAGTGCGAGGGGAGGGGGAAGAGAGAGAGAGAGTGCAGGGTGTGGGGGATAGAGAGAGAGAAAGGGAGTGCATGTGGTGGGGAGAGAGAGTAGGTGGGGGGAGAGAGAGAGAGAGTGATGGGGTGCGGGGGAAAGAGAGAGAGTGAGAGGGGGTGGGGGGAGAGAGAGAGAGAGAGTGATAGGGGTGGTGGGGAAAGAGAGAGAGTGAGAGGGGGTGGGGGAGAGAGAGAGAGTACGAGGGGTTGAGGGGAGAGAGAGAGAGTGAGAAGGGGTGAGGGGAGAGGGAGAGAGTGAGAGGGGGTGGGGGGAGAGAGAGAGTGAGTGCAGGGATTGGGGGAGTGAGTGAGAGAGAGAGAGAGTGAGAGGGGGTGGGGGGTAGAGAGAGAGGGAGAATGAGAGGGGGTGGGGGGTTAGAGAGAGAGAGAGTGAAAGGGTGTTGGGGGAGAGAGAGAGTGAGAGGGAGTGGGTGGAGATAGAGAGTGAGAAGGGGTGGCGGGGAGAGAGAGAGAGAGTGAGAGGGGGTGGGGGAGAGAGAGAGAGTGAGAGGGGGTGGGGTGAGAGAGAGAGAGAGAGTGGGGTTGTGAGGGAGAGAGAGTGAGAGAGTGAGGGTGAGAGGGGTTGGGAGGGAGAGAGAGTGAGAGAGGGTGGCCAGAGAGAGAGTGAGAGGGGGTGGGGGGGGGAGAGAGAGAGAGAGAGAGAGAGCGGGTGGGCAGTAAAGAGAGTGCTAGTGGTTGGGGGGGGAGAGAGGGAGAGAGAGAGAGAGTGCGCGAGGGGTGGGGGGGGAGAGAGAGAGTGAGAGGTGGTTGGGGGAGAGAGCGAGTGAGAGGGGTTGGGGGAGAGAGAGTGAGAGTGCGAGGGGAGGGGGTAGAGAGAGAGAGCGCGAGGGGAGGGGGAGAGCGAGAGAGAGTGCGAGGGGAGGGGGAGAGAGAGAGAGAGAGTGCGAGGGGTAGGGGGGAGAGAGACAGAGAGAGAGTGCGAGGGGTGGGGGTAGAGAGTGGGAGAGAAAGTGAGGGGAGGGGGCAAGAGAGAGAGAGTGCGAGGGGAGGGGGAAAGAGAGAGACAGAGAGAGAGTGCAAGGGGAGGGGAGAGAGAGAGAGAGTGAGAGAGGGTGGCCAGAGAGAGAGTGAGAGGGGGTGGGGGGGGGGAGAGAGAGAGAGAGAGAGAGAGAGAGGGTGGGCAGTAAAGAGAGTGCTAGTGGTTGGGGGGGAGAGAGAGAGAGAGGAAGAGAGTGCGAGCGGTGGGGGGGAGAGAGGGAGAGAGAGAGAGAGTGCGCGAGGGGTGGGGGGAGAGAGGGAGAATGAGAGGGGGTTGGGGGAGAGAGAGTGAGTGAGAGGGGGTGGGGGGTAGAGAGAGAGGGAGAATGAGAGGGGGTGGGGGGTTAGAGAGAGAGAGAGAGAATGTGTGAGAGGAGTTGGGGGGGAGAGAGAGAGTGTGAGAGGGGGTGGGGGGAGAGAGAGAGAGTGAGAGAGTGAGGGTGATAGGGGTTGGGAGGGAGAGAGAGTGAGAGAGGGTGGCCAGAGAGAGAGTGAGAGGGGGTGGGGGGGTGGGAGAGAGAGAGAGAGAGAGAGCGGGTGGGCAGTAAAGAGAGTGCTAGTGGTTGTGGGGGAGAGAGGGAGAGAGAGAGAGAGTGTGCGAGGGGTAGGGGGAGAGAGAGTGAGAGGGATTGGGTGGAGAGAGAGAGTGAGAGGGGTTGGCGGGGAGAGAGAGAGTGAGAGGGGTTGGCGGGGAGAGAGAGATAGTGAGAGGTGGTCGGGGAGAGAGAGAG
>NC_054478.1:61822558-61975058 GCF_017639515.1 Carcharodon carcharias | reverse complement strand
GGGGAAGAGGGACTGTGAGCGGTTGGGGGAGAGAGAGATAATGTGAGTGAGTGAGGGAAAGAGAGTGTGGGGTGGTGGGTGAGAGAGAAAGTGTGAGGGGGTGGGGGCAGAAAGTGCATGAGCTGTTGGGGGAGAATGTGAGGGGGAGGAGGAGAGAAAGAGAGGGTGTGTGGGGGTGGGGGAATAGATAGTGTGTGTGGGTAGAGAGAGAGAATGTGGGAGTGGAGTGGGTGGGGGAGAGAGAGTATGAGGGAATGGGGGGGAGAGGGAGCATGGGCCAGTGGGTAGGAGAGAGTGTTGCGGGGAGAGTATGTCTGGGGTGGGGAGAGGGAGTTTTGTGAGCAAGAGAGAGTGCTGGGGGAGAGAGAGAGTGTGGGGCTAGCCAGGGGGAGAGAGAGTGTGGGAGAGAGGGAGGGAGAGAGTGTGGTGGGGAGAGAGAGAGTATGTGGGTGCAGAGGATATGGGGGTAGGGTGCAGAGAGAGATTGTGTGGGAGGGGAGAGAGAGCCTGGGGAGGGAGAGTGATTCGCATGAATTCCTAGGCTGTGATGGCCTGAGGATGTGTATAGTACTATAGTGTTTATATTCCCTGCTGTCAGCTTTGCTTGGAATTTATAGCGCAGAAGGAGGGCATTTGGCCCTTCCCAGCGATGTTGGTGCTGATGTTCCACACAAGTCTCCTCCCACCCTTCTTGATCACACTACCAGAGTAATGTATGATGTGCCTGCATACAATTGTAACTAAAGGCGCTCGGCAGAACAAGAGTTAATGTGGGACTGGAAAATAGCAGTGCCCACAGTATAATGTTTAGAGAGTCACATGGTATTGATTGGAGAGAACACTCTGAAGCCAGCCTATATGGAAGTAACAGCACCGTGCATGACAGTAACCTGGGATCTGTAAATAGTTAAAGGTTAAGAATAAAGGGTTCATGTTTAAATATACAAGTCTCATGATCTCATCATTGAGACATCTAAAAAAACCCATACCACAACAGGTAACCTTCAGCTTCTTTCTTCCTCATGTGTTTATCAAGTTCCTCAAATGCAGCTATACTAGAATCATAGGGCCAGAATCTTCTGTTCAGCATGAGAGAGTGGGCGGGCCCCACATACCGATGCATAAAATGACACGCAGTGACGTCATTCCGATCTTCAGTTCGGCAGGCGCGCACCAGAGTCGGCTGTGCGCTCGCCGAACTGCCAAAGGCCTGTTAATGCCATTTATTAATCAATTAAGCTGATTCTCAGGGCTGCCCATCCAAAATAAGGCAGGTGATGAGCCCAGGCAACCTTCATTTTTCATGAAACCTCATCCACAGTTGGGATGAGGTTTCAAGGAGAGTTCATAAATTAAATAAAATGTGTTCTGAAAATTCATAAACATGTCCCAGCTCATGTGACAACGTCACATGAGAGGACATGTCGGAATAATTTTGTTTGTTTTTTGCGATGTTTTATTATTAAACTAATCTCCCTGATTAGTTTAAAGAACGCAAGCCCTGACTCTCTCTCCCTCCCCCCAGCCGCACAGGTAGCGCTGAGCGCTTCCGAGTGCTCGTCACACTGGGTGGGCCTTAATTGGCCCGCCCACGTTAAATGGCAATGCACAGCCAATGACAGGCGGCAATCAGCTATGCACTCGCCTGCACCTGCTCCCAAATCGCCTGCCCAACAGGGAAAAGATTCTCCCCATAGAATGGTTACAGCACAGAAGGCACATTATCTCCGTGCAACAGTAACTCAGCTAGTCCCACTCCTCTGCCTTTTCCATGTAGCCCTGTAAAATCTTTTCTATTGAGTTAATTATCCAGTTCCCTTTTGAAAACTGCAGTTGAATCTGTCTCCACCACATACTCAGGCAGTGCATTCCAGATCCAAATCACATGTTGCATAAAGAAGTTTATCCTCATGTCACCCCTGGCTCTTCTGTTAATCACCTTAGGGTTCTCAACCTTCTGCCGATCGTAACAGTTTCTCCCCATTTATTCTAACCGGACTCTTCATGATTTTGAACACGTCTAACAAATGTCCTCTCAATCTTCTCTTCTCCAAGGAAACCAGCCCCAGCTTTGCCAATCTATCCGCGTAACTGAGGCCTCTCATCCTTGGGACCATCCTCGTACATCTTTTCTGCAGCGTTTCTAATACCTTCCCGTTGAGGCTGAACCAGTGTTTTATGATGGTTCATAACTTACTTGCTTTTGTACTCTGTGCCCCTATTTATAAAACTCATATTCAGTATAATTTATTAATTGCTTTCTCAACTTGCCCTGACACCTTCAATGATTTATTCACATAGACACCCATGTCCCTTTGCTCCTGCATTTCCTTCAGGATTGTACCCTTCATTTTACATCACCTCTCCTCATTCTTCTGTCCAAAATGTACCACTTCACAGTTCCCTACATTAAATATCATCTGCCACGTGTCTGCTCATTCCACCAGCCTGTCCATAACCTCTTGAAGTCCATCACAATCCTCCTCACAGCTCATAATACTTCCAAGTCTTGCATCATCTTCAAATTTTGAAATTGTGCCCTGTACAACCAGGCCTATGTTATAAATATAAGTCAAGAAAAGCAGTGCCCCCTCTATATACCATCTCCCAGTCAGAAGTAAGTAAAGTTTTTTGTAATTCATGTTCTTAATAGGTTTGAATTAAATAATTAAACAGTTACATAATGAAATCCTAGCCATGCTAAAGACTAATGATACAAAATACCACACATTTCAAAATAAAATGCCTACTGCCAATCAGCACTAACATTTTCACTTAAACAGTATAGTTTACTGATTACTGGGGACTCAAATGACTAATACATAAGAAAACAACATAATAGTAGATTTAGAAATGATGTAGTCAACATATTTTCTCAGAGCTCCTGCACCTCAAAATTTGGCACTACACCAGTGGCTGTTCACATGCATCTGCTGCCCTTGTCCTTCTTGGCGGTAGAGGTCATGGGTTCGGGAGATGTTGTCGAAGGAGCCTTGCTGAGTTGCTGCAGTGCATCCTTCGACAACATCTCCCGAACCCATGACCTCTACCACCAAGAAGGACAAGGGCAGCAGATGCATGCGAACAGCCAGTGGTGTAGTGCCAAATTTTGAGGTGCAGGAGCTGCCTCAGGGAGATGAAGAATTTAAAAAATATATAAAAAGAATTTAAAAATGTAATAAAACATGTCCCCTCATGTGACTCTGTCACTTGAGAGGAACATGTTATTAATTAAATTTTAATACCTCTATTTTATTTTTATTTGCTTTTGGAAACCTCACCCGCCCGTTGATGAGGTTTCCAAAAATTGCAAAGACCACCAAAAGGTTGGACCAGCAGCGAAAAATTTAATTTAATTGATTCTCTAATGGCCTTAACAGGCCTTTTAATTGTCAGCGGGCATGCTGCTGGTTCCTGCATTCTCCCGCTGATCAAACTATCGCGTGACTGCACGTTGACGTCAGGACGCTCGCCCGATGTCAACACGTGTCATTTCACGCTCGAGCGGGTCAGGCGCACGCCCGCCAAGGTGAAAACTCTACCCCTGGTGTCCGGTTGGCTGGGAAAAGGGAGGTCTCCTTTTCTGTCCCCCACTCGATGTCAATTGATGGGCCCCCAAATGTTTCCCTCCCATCGTACATCCAACGCCCCCCCCCCCTCCACCCTGTCCATTCTGCTCATTCCCCTCGCCAGGGCCTGACAGCCTGGCTCCATGAGGGACCATGAATTTACTTTCAACTCCAAATGCAGCACAATCCCTCTGGGGACTCGCTGCAGTCCCAGCAGTGACCACTGCCCCTAGTGGCACTGCTTGGGTCAGAGATATAGGCCATTTGATTGGCTGGCAGCTTTCAGAGGAGAGACTTCCTACTTGATGAAGTGTCACCTCAAGACAGTTAATGGCAGTTAAGTGACTGCAGGATGAGCTGATCAAGCGGGGTGGGGGGAGGGGGCGGCGTTGCGGAATCACCCCCCGACTTTTATGCCAGGAGGTAGGGAACACAAACCCAACATAAAATTCAGCCCCTAATTTCTAAGAACAGGCATGGATGCAGGAGGGTAATAGGATATGGGTGAGTGTGAATATTAGCTGCACAGATGGGGCTGTGTGGCATTTAGAGAGAGAGGAATGAGTGCCGCAGCAAGGTGTGTCGTTCTGAGCAGTGCTGTGAATACTGGGAAAATTAGAATGTGCAACCTGGCACCTGAAAGTGTTAAGCCACGGCCTTTCCTGCTCTCCTGAGGTACTGCATCGGCTTGGTGCACTGTCTGCAGCTTTAAGGGGGCTATACTACTGCTGGTGACTTCCTCAGTCACTTCCACCCATGTTTGCTTGGTTTGAGGTGCTGTCCTTTTTCTCCCATCCTTGGGAGAGCTCACCTCATTGCAGCCCCTCACATCCCACAGCAAGGTCCCCAGGTAAGGGTGAGAGATCTGTTGAGCAGCCTTAACAGGTCTCTTTTCCATTCCTGTGGTTGCTACAGCTTCAAAAATCCAAATCCAGTTGACCCATTCTAACCCATGCCATTATCTGTTCAATTAGAAACTCTTCCTTTGATTATAATTATTGGAGTTTAATCAAAAAATAATCTGAGGTCAGAATTCTATGTGTCATATAATTATTGGTAATTATCAGCAGGCTGAATTCTATGTCCCCTCCTCCTGGGGGTGGGAAAGCAGCTGATGGTGGGTGGTGTGAAATTGGGCACCATGCCTGTGGCATCACTCCTGTCACCTACCCCCATCCTCACTCACCCCCACTGTAATTGTACCAACAGTAGGGGAGGCATTGGGTGGCTCAATTACCTGTGGAACAATTGAGGCTTTTATGTGGTCAATTAATGCCCACATATGGGCCTCCTCCCACCACTGCTGGGATTTTACCCACGGTGGGAGGGGGTCACTGCCAAGTGTCCAGCTCCTCATCCTACCCGCCTGCCCTCTCTGATTAGCCCAAGGAAGTATGAGGGCCGATTGCTAATGCTGTTGCTCAGGTAAAGAACTTTATAGTTCTTTATAAACTTCTTTAGAACTTTATAAAGAAATACCCTGAAGAGTCCAATGGATTCCCGACCCACGAATGGTCCTGCTGCTTCAGGGGACCAAGGTGAGAAAATTCAGCCTTTCAACTCCAATCCCTTTGTAATAAAGGCAAACATGCCATTTTCTTTCCTAATTGCTTGTTGTACCTGCATGTTAACTTTCTGTGATTCTTCTGTGACACCCAAGTCCTGTTGAATAACAAAATATCTTTGTCCCTCACCATTTAAATGGTATTCTGCTTTTCCATTTCTTGTATCAAAGTGATAAGTTCACACTTTCCCACCTTGGGTGGAATCGTCTCAGATTTGCTGAAAGTGCGCTAGTGGGTGTGAAAAAGGTTGTTTCACCCATCAGTCGCAATGGCAGGCTTTCACGCCATATCGTCCCATTCCCAGCACATCCGCCTCATTAATAATGCATTCACGGGAAACGCTCTGGATCGCTGGTGGGCAGGCTTTGATTTGCTGTACTGTACCTTGCTGTACCTTGCTCCGGGTGCCAGGTTCAAAGCGCACCAAAGCACAGCCTACTTCATGTCTTCAGACCAGGACTGCTCCAGGTGACAACTGGCCCCAAGAGCAAAGAGGACGGTGGCCCCCAAATTTAGTGACGCATCTCTGGGGTGCCTGCTGGACACAGTGGGAGACTACCATGTCATCCTCTACTCTCGCTCTGGCTGCAGGAGGTCACCGGTCCAGCCTAGGAGGTGGTGACAGTGGCAGTCAGTGCCACTGGTGCACAGAGGAGTTCAGCCACCCTGTGCAGAAAGGGAATGAATGATCTCTTTCAGTCCGCCAGGGTACGTTAACCATCTCATCACTCTCAACTCCCGCACTCCCAAACCCATCACACATCTACAGGGATCTCACACCTCAAGGGACAACACCACTAACTCTCACACACACCCTCACATCTCCGTCAGGCTCATAAACTCTGGAAGTCGCGTCCTTATCCCGTCCATGGCGCTGGTCACCACGCAAACATTCCACGCAGTGCCATGCGTCCTGCTCACACTCTCTCCATCTGTTTTCATGTAGGAGAAGCTGGCTCACAGCAGCAGGGAGAGGTCCCAAACTGGGGGTGGGGTGGCCCACATTAGGCCCCTCACTCAGTTTGAGGAGTGTGCCATCTTGCTGACTGGTGAGGATGTGAACCATGCTGACTATCCGATTCTGCCACTGTTTTCCAGGCAGGTTCAGCCAAGCTCCTCGGCACTCAGAGGGACTGTTGGCAAAGAGGCACCTGTGAGGTCCAAGTCAGTTGATGAGGCCCTGAATTTGGCCTTCCAACTCATTGTGGAGAGTCAGCAGAAGGTGTGGGAACATCACGCAGAGTTGTTGTAAGCCCTCACCGGAGTGGCACGTGAGTCGGAGGGGTGAATCCACCTGCTCTCTGATGAAGTGGTGCACGGACTTGTGCGTGCATGGAGGTCACCATGGGAAGGATGGCAGTTGCCATGGAGACCCAGAACGTGTGCTGACATTCGCTCTATCGTAGTAGCCGTGGGTGAGTCCCTGCAGTGGCAACATGAGAGGTAAATGGGGCACCTCGAAGTCCCTCCAGGTATTCCTTTCCTCAAGGAACGAGGGCCCTCGCTAGGAGGAACAATGGCAGTTAAACACCCCTGAGCCATCCACTCAAGAATCTCAGAGGCTGTCCGCTCCCCCCGAGTCCCCTTTGCCTTTGACTCCCTCAACCTCGTCTTCTGTCACTGCAGAGGGAGCAACTGGTCCACATGAGGACAGCCAAAGCAAGCTGGAGCCTTCAAGGCCATGTCTCTCCAGAGGACACATGCTGAAGTCATCAGAGGCAACAGGGCCAACCATTGCACGGGCTGTCTCTACCCCTGCTGCTGATGTCAGGGCAGCACCTAGAAGAAGTGGTAGGCCTAAAAAAGTCAAGAAATTCTGATGCACTTTATAATCTGAAAATATATTCCCTTTCACTGAATGATGTGTGATATCTTTCAGGCGTTGCAAGTCTTCCCACTGAATCACCTCCAGACTAACAGTTCAGCTGCACGCAGCTGGACCACAAAAGATTCTGGAGGTAGAAGTGTGTGTGTGTGTGGCAGGGTCTTTCGGAGCCTCGTGCTAACACTCTCTCATGCTCATGGAGCGTTCATCCATCACCCTTATCTCACTGCCCTGAGCATTTTCAATGCTGCCTGCTGGAGTTCTCTTTCAGTTGTCCATCTGAGCTGACCTACATCTCCACCCACTCACTGATCACACTTCCATGCAGCACATGTACCAGTCTAACACGAGGCTCCACTCAATTTCCATTTCTGTGAAATGGTCGTTGTCAAGTTTATCTTTAGCTCCTGTTTCCTTTCCCTCCCACCAGTCATCTGTGTCCTTTCCCCCATCACTGTTGACCCCCCTAGCATCACTACCACCTCCCCAATGTCACCTACCAACAAGAACCCTTGTCTTTCCAGGATGTCCAGGTGAACGTTCATGTTCCCTATCTTCCTGACAATCCCACTCCCATCCACATTGACCTCCCCAACCTCCTTCCCACCCCAAGGTCCATGTGTGCCTCTGAGTCCCCACCAACCACCCTCATCATCCTTTCTACTGCTACCAATGCACTGTCACCCTCCCACTTTACTGGCTCATTCTGCCCCCCTCATACTCACTATTCCCGCCTACCATGCCCACCCTCAGTTCACTACCCAGGAGGCAGTCATTGACTCCACAGATCCCTCCCTTGCACATTCACCCAACTTATGCACCATGTGTTCTGGACCAGTGTGTTAGTGTGTTTTCCCACCAGCATAATGGTAAATCAGACATGGGGGAATGATTCCAGTCAGGCCTTACTTTGCACCCCATTACTGGGATGCAGATTGGGCTCACACCGACCTCCAGTGAGACTTGCGTTCTGTCATGGCGGACACCATCGGATGATCTGGCTGTGCTTTCACACAGGCATGAAACCAATTTCTGCCCCTGCCGCAGAATTCTCCCCTCCCCAGTCACCATGATGCCATACGCCAAAGGGACGGACAATTCAGCTCCTTATATTCCATCTGTATTGTTCTTACCTCCTTGTCCCTTTGCAGCCTTTTTGCTTCCCACCCACAACTTAATTCCCCACTTGACTTTGTATTTTCACCAAAATTAGATACATTACACTTGGTTCCCTCATCCACGAAATTGATAAAGCTTGTAAATCACTGACACCCTAGCACTGATCCTTGTGGTACTTCACTAGTTACAGAACTGGTGGCATGCTTCAGAATGCAGCAGCAAGCCTTTCCAGACTGATAGTGGGGTATAATGTGTCTTGCAGGACATTGTGCAGCAGTGAGCACTGGAGCTCCAAGAGGAAGAACGTTTGGAGGAGGAGGAACCTACAGTGGTGAAGACATCTGCAGCCAGAGTGTTAGGCACCAGGGAAGCCCAGGACAAACTGATTCAGGCACGTTTAATTAATCTGAAGCAAGGCACCCATCTGGCACACCAAATCTGAGCCCACTGTGGCACCCACTACCCTTGAACCCCTACCATAAAGCAATTCCACGAGCAACAATTCATGCCTCTCACACATATCCATTGCTTGTGTTTAACTCCTCTCATACCATTCTTCACAAGGCACAAGACCACTGTTAGGTGAGAAGGAAAAATGGGGAACATGGGGCAATGAAGTTTTGAAATAAATTTAATGGGTCAATGACATTAACCAGAAATGTGAATATTTAACAGTGTCCAACACCTGAGCGAATGCCCTTGTGCAACATAAATCTTTTCTCTTTTTTTTTCTAGTGCTCTTACATGGTACAACCCTTGTGCTTTCAGTAGATTGAGGCAGGTTGCTAGCATCCCTGTTCTGACTGCCCCACTGCTCTTGGCCATATCCTCAGGTTTTGGAGCTACTGTGACATAAGACAACATGTGGGGCTCTGACTGGAGCCCAGGAGGAAGAAAACAGTTCAGACCAGTACTCTCATTTCCCAGTTTTTACTGATTTTTGTTCTGGGGGGGTGAGGGGCAAGGGGCCAAGAATTTGAATGCTTTGAGCAGAGTCCCCACTTCCATGTGACCTTTTTCCATCTTCCCTCCCATGGCCCACCTCTATTTCCCTGCGAGCCAAGAGCTGGAAAGCACTTTGCTACATTTCAGTACGTGAGGCACTGAACAGCCAAGGTGAGATTTTACTCCGTTCTGCTTAAAGTGACAGTCTGAATGTGCAGGCCATTGATCAGGGAGAGCATGCACTCAGCTGCCTGCTTGTCTGATGCTCCATGCAGGTGACTGCTTTTTCCATGTACATGAAGATCTAAGACATCATGACAGTCATGCCAGAGACAGATTCCTCCAATGACCCTGCAGTGGTTCCCAGTGCTTTTGGAAAGGCTGACAGGACCTCACACATTTTCGGCTGCTGCTCCAGAATAATCTTCTTCGTCAAAAGCCCCTGAGGGTCAGCAGCTGTGTCCAGCTGACCAGAGCCTGGAGGTTCCTGCCACCTCCAGTGGGGATTTGCCACTGCTGTCCCTGTCTCCAGTTCCTGCCTCTGCTCTCTCATAATGTGCATTTCACCATGTGTCAACCCACCTACCTGTTTTGGAGGTCCTGGTGTGTATATCTCCACTGTTGGAAGGTGCACATGAGTGATGCAATGGTCCATCCCTAGAATAACTGTTCCCTGAGGAGTCTTCATCCTCCTCAGACTCATCTCCTGAAGGATGTTTGTAGGATCTGTGCATGATGAAAGACGTGAATTGGAACTAACAAGGTGAGAAAGTTCTAAGTCATCATTGTGCAGATCTTCATATGCCGGTGGCTCCTGACATCAAGTCAACATGAGTGAATGTTATAAGCCATATGGTTGTGATACATTTAGTTCTGCCACCAGGGGGAGAATTTTCTCCCTGTAGGGCGGTTCTAGAGCCGATCGCCACCCACGATTGGCTGCACGCAGCCATTTGACCTTGGCGGGCCAATTAAAGCCTGCCAAGCGTGATGTGCACCCAAAAGTGCTCAGCGCTACCTGTACAAGTGGGGGGGAGGAGGGAGAGTTGGGGCCTTTGCTCTTACGTCCATGCGCGGAGATTCATTTAATAATAAAACATTGGAAAAAAGAACAAATAAAGTTACTCATACATGTCCCCTCATGTGACATTGTCACATGAGCTGGGACATGTTTATGAATTTTCATAAGACATTTTATTTAATTAGTAAACACTTCATGAAACCTCATCTCACCAGTGGATGACGTTTCATGAAAAATGCGAAGGCCGCCTGGGCTCTTTGCCTGCTGCCAACCTTAAGGTTGGACGGGCAGCCCTGACAATTGCTTTAGTTAGTTAATTAATGGCCTTATTAGGCCTTTGACAGTTTGGTGGGCGTGCAGCCGACTCTGGTGCATGCCTGCCGAACTGAAGATTGGAATGACGCGCAGTGACGTGGGGACACGCGTCATTTTACGTGTCAGCGTGCAGGGCCTGGATGGAAGATTCTGGCCCAAGTATTTGGGAAACCTTTATCTCACTATCGCCAATGGCCATGCTTGCTGAGGCCCAGCTTATTGCTCCTGCCTTCTCCTCTGCAGCTGAAAAGGTGTAGGTGACTTGAATGTTACATCTGGTTCTCTGTCTCTCCCTGGTGCTCTGTGCTGTCTTCTCCAGTGACGGGAGAAAGAAGAGACTTATGAGTGTGAGAAGTGGAATGTTTTGAGAGACTGGATAGACAACATTTGTGGAGGGGGCACTGTGAGGGATGGGGCATGACATTGCTTTAAGATAAGAGTTAGTGGCGGTGCTGGCTGGTTAGATCAGAGTTGTGAAGAGGTGCCTCAAAAGACAGAGATGGGTGTACCTTCAAGGTTTGCTGGTGTGAGGAGCATATGTAGGAGAATACTGGGGGAGGTAGAATGATGGGTTTTGTGCCATGACACACACCTTTCTTGACCTGCTCAGATCATGGAATATTTTGTAGCATTGTTGCCAAGAGCAAGGCATCACAATCCTGCTGCTGATCTCCTCGGACACTTCCAAGCATGCCTCCTTGTTCTCCTGAGTTTGTCTTCTTTCTCACACCTGCAGGAAACAGAATTGCCCTGCAGGCCCTTACAGCCCACAGCATCATGTCCAGGGGATGTGTAGGGATGAATGGCACTGCTTTTCCATTCTAAACCCTTTCTCTGCAGTTTCTGGCTCTGTCATAATGCTTCCACAATGATTCAAGTCTACCCTTGCAGGGTCCCTTTAAATATCACACCCATTTGCTCTAATCTGAGGGATAGGGGGCGATGTAATTGCAATGCCATTGGGCTAGTAATCCAGAGGCTCAGGCTAATCCTCTGGAAACATGGGTTCAAATCCCACTACGGCAGCTGGAGAAATGAAAACTCTAACTGGGGAGGAGGAGCAGAGGACATGTGGATATATTGCACAAATCATTGAAGTTGGCAGGACAAGTTCAGAGAGCAGCTAATAAAGCATACAGTGCCCTGGGTTTTATTAATAGAGGCATAGGGCAGAATATCACCCATGTCAGGCGGCAGGAAGCCGACCACCACCTGCAATTAGCACTGGACTGTGTGGAGGTGGGGGGAATGTGAGCCAGGCGATCGTGACCTTTGTGCGTGCATGCTTCATAATCTCCCTGAGGTACAGAGCTGCCTCAGGGCGATAAAGATATATAATAAAAAAAAATTTAAGTAATGAATCATGTCCCCACACACATGAGCAGAGACATGTTGTTAATGAAAAATTAAAGTTTTTATTTTATTTTTGTTTGCTTTTGGAAACCTCATCCCGCCCTTGATGAGATTTCCATATAAGTGCAATGGCCGCTTGGACTTTTTGCCTGCCCGCCAGCTGTAAGGTTGGATGGGCAGCGAAAAATTTCTGTTAATTAACTTCTTAATGGCCTTTTAATTGTCAGCGTGTGCGCTTCTGACTCCGGTGCACACCTGCCGAATGAAATATTGCACAAGTGCCTGATGACATCAGGGCACTTGCCCAAAGGCATCACGCGTCATTTTACGCTCAGTCAGGCCGGGCGTGCGCCCACCCACCGAGTGAAAAATTTTACCCATACAAGAGCAAGGAGGTTATGTTGAACTTATATAAGACAATTGTTCAGCCTCAGCTAGAGTATTGCTTCCAGTTCTGGGTGCCGCACTTTAGGAAGGATGTGAAGGCCTTAGAGAGGGTGCAGAAAAGATTCACAAGAATAGTTCCAGGGATGAGGGAATTCAGTTATATAGATAGATTGAAGAAGGTCGGACTGGTTACCTTCGAGAAATTAAGGCTGAGAGGACGTTCGATAGAGGTATTTAAAATCAAGAGGGGTCTGGACAGAATAGATAGGGAGAAGCTGTGTCCACTCATGAAAGAATCAAGAATGCTAAAGCACAAATTTGCAGTAATTAATAAAAGAAGCAAAAGTGAAATGAGGAGAAATGTTGTTACCCAGTGAGTGGTTAGGGTTTGGAATATACTGCCTGATATTGTGGTGGAGTCAGGTTCAGTTGAAGCATTCAGAAGAGAATTAGACTGTTATCTGAAAATGAAGAACGTGCAAGGTTATAGGGAGAAGGTGGGGGAATGGCACTAGGTGAGTGCTCACTCAGAGAGCTGGTGCAGACATGATGGACCAAATTGCCTCCTTCTGCACTGTAACAATCCTGTGATTTTGTGATTCTGAAAGTTGGTTGAGAGACCTGGAAATCAGATGCAAATGAAGTGGTTGAGTTAAACAATCACTGACAACAACACTGCTGAAATGTTTTGTTTCCTGATTTTTTAAAAATTCATTCATGGGATGTGGGCTGTGCTGGCTGGGCCAGCATTTATTGCCCATCACTAGTTGCCCTTGAGAAGGTGGTGGTGAGCTGCCTTCTTGAACCACTGCAGTCCATGTGGAGCTGTTAGGAAGGGAGTTCCAGGATTTTGATCCAGTGACAGTGAAGGAACAGCGATATATGTCCGAGTCAGGATGGTGAGTGACTTGAAGCGGGACTTCAAAGTGGTGGTGTTCCCATCTATCTGCTGCCCTTGGCCTTCTAGATGTTAGTGGTCATAGGTTTGGAAGGTGCTGTCTAAGGAGCCTTGGTGAATTCCTGCAATGCATCTTGTAGATCGTACATACTGCTGCTACTGTGCGTCAGTGGTGGAGATAGTGAATGTTTGTGGATGTGGTGCCACACAAGCGGACTGCTTTGTCCTGGATGGTGTTGAGCTTCTTGAATGTGGTTGGAGTTGCACTCATCCAAGCAAGTGGGGAGTATCCCATCACATTCCTAATTTGTGCCTTGTAGATGGTGGACATGCTTTGGGGAGTCAGGAGGTGAGTTACTCATCGCAGAATCCCGAGTCTCTGACCTGCTCTTGAAGTCACAGTATTTATATGGCTGGTCCAGTTCACATACTGGTCAATGGTAACCCCCAGGATGTTGATATTGGGGGTTTCAGTGATGGTAATTCCATCGAACTTCAAGGGGCGATGGTTAGATTCTCTCTTGTTGGAGATGGTTATTGCCTGGCACTTGTGTGGCTTGAATGTTACTTGTCGATTGTCAGCCCAAGCCTGGATATTGTCCAGGTCTTGCTGCATTGATGTGCTGTTGGCCTCCTTTTCTGTGAGCTGGTCAAAATATTTGCTTACCAGCTCTACTCTTTCCTTATTCCCCATTATAATTTCTTTTGTCTCTGCACCTGTCTCTAAGGAATCGCATTTACTTTTGCTAATCTCTTCCTTTTTACATACCTAGCTAATATTTTACAACCTGTTCTTCTGTCTCTTGTCAATTTATTCTCATATTCTATTTTCTCTTTCTTTATCAATCTCTAAGTCATCCTTTGCTGAATTCTAAAATCTTCCCAATCCTCAGTCTCAATATTCTTTTTGACAATGTTATAACTCTCTTCCTTTAATCTAATGTCATCTTTGACTTTTCAAGGATGGACCGCAACCGTTCTACAAAGTGCAATGTGAAATATTTCAGATGAGGATTTTGTTTCATTAATAATATATATACACATGTTTAATGTTGTTTATTCTATACCATGCTGGAGAAAGGATTCAGCAGCAAACAATGTTGTGCCACTGAACTGATTATTAATTAACAATCTTTTATTAATTTAAGACTGAAATAGTCACTTGATTATTTGCAGGGTATGGTCTTTATTAATAATTTTGAATGGAAATTCTCCATTCCCAGGAGTCATTTTGCTCAGACATGATCATTATACTTATGACAGAAGCACTGCTGAAAAACGTTGCTTTTTGTTTTGCTAATGCACTGGTCTATACATTTTTGCTACACACATAACTAATAACAATTTTAAATAGTCTGAATAATATCATCTTTCGCTTTAGTAGAGGGAAGCAAATTCAAATAATTTCACTTCCTGAGGAGAGGTTAACATTGAAGAAAAAGTCTTAGTCACAATGCTAGCTCCCCAGAGATGTTTGACATGCATGATGCGGAGATAGAAAACTAGCAAGGGAGATACTCCAGTACTTTTTGACAGATGGAATGACTATTGTGTAGTGGGGATATGTAGGAACAGGTGTGGTGCAATAATGTGATGTGCAGACTCCATCCCCATTATCATCAGCGTCTGGGAGAGCAGATGGGCACAGGAAACCATCAGAGACTGGAGCTTGTCAGTCACCAGGTGGCGCCAGGTAATAAACTGCGAAGCAAGAGCCTCTGTATCTCCTGTGAAATCACTGTCAGGTCTTGGGTTCTGCACCTGAAGGCAGACAAGTGGATTATCTGCCGCCTGTACTGTTGGGCGTACGATGTAACATGCTCATTAGGAGTGCTGAGCTATAGCTCCCTGTTACAATAAAGGCAGGGATCACAGCAGGAAAGCGATGGCTCAGACTTCTCACATTCCCGCTCTACTTCAGCATTGCCTTGCACAGCCTTTCCTGTCAGCTCATTAGTAGGTGCACTGATGCATAAGAGACAGTCATTAGTGGAGTTTTCAGCACTGGCATCTGATCAGGTGATTGGAGAAAACATAAGGAAAAAAATCCTCTACATTGTTGTCAGTGAAGTCACTGCCCTTCCTAGCATATTGAGTGTAGATGGGTAACATATCCAACGGGTTCCAAGTTTTTCCCAAAGGATAATCAGCCCTTTGTATGATAATACCAACATGAGAATTATCTGCTTGAAGTAATTTTCCCTTAGATTTTATCAGTGTTGCAACAGAGCAGGCACTATTCCTAATGCTTCAATTCCTGTCAGCCATCAGATAAAACACCAGCCAAAATGCCTGAATTATGATAAGGATACATAAACGAAGAGCTAGTGGAACAAATTGGCAGTATCAATATTTTTAAAACCTTTTTCTTAGACATTGAATCTATTCAGAATAAATCTGTCAGTAATCTTTGTATGTCTGCAGAGTACTTTCACTAAATATGTCAATGCAATATAATGTCAATAATTTTATAAGATTGATGAGGGAAAATAAACTTAAAGGGAGACATTGTGCACTTCATCTTATGGATGATTTCACATAGGCCTAAAGATCTAAAAATCAAAAATGCTAAAAAAAAGACCAGCAATGAACTGAATTTCACAAGCAGGAATTCATTTTAACTTGGCATATCTGTGCACAAGAAGAACTAAATCAAGTCAGCATAAATTGTTTCAGAATTTGAAACTAGCAGTTGAATTTAAAAAGCGAGAAGATAAACTGATCTGAAGTTATTAGTGTCTAGAGTTACCTACTGCAACCTGAACAGGCAGTTATAGTTACTAGAATACATACTATTTAATTCTAAAATGAAGCTAACCAAAAGAAACCAATTATGGAGTTAAACCTATATTACAAAAATGCTAGGAAAGCAATCCCAGGAGACTGTAATTGATTCCTAATTTAGAAATCATTTGAAACAATTTTAATCAGTTTGAAAGCCGAGTTGAAATATGTGCTCCCTGCACTCTTTCTTTCCATGCTTCTAAACAAAACTCCTAGTGTGTAAAAAAAAACGTCATTCCTTGTCAATGAATAAAATAATAATTATTGCTTGATTGCTTAACGATTGAGAAAGAGAGAGCTTTGTTCTGAATTATCAGTTAAATTATTTATTTTCTTAAGTCCCGTCTTTTCATGGTTAGGAATTTTGGACATTTCTTGTTTTGAACCAAAGTGTAAGTAAAAGTGGCTTTAAGTTCAGCCCTTTCCCTAGACTTGCTGCAATTTGGCAGCCTGTCCTTGTCTTGACCCCTTCTACTTGTAGGCACTTCATTTTCACAGTTTTTCCTTTTGTGCCAAACTGGAGAAGTGCTTATAAATTTAATTGGGGTCAGGTTGGGCCCATTTCTTTGACAAAAGGAAAGAGTCATAAGTTAACACAGTATGACGTGAAAGCAGATGAGAAGGGAAAAACCCTCTTTGTAAAAGTTTACCGAAACAAATCACATCAGCTTAATCAGGTCCGGCGCTGCTATGTTAGAAACTTTGCATGCCAATTACATAAAGTTCCAACTGCATCTACCTCCTGCTGACTAATTCGCTGTTGATTGTTTTCCGCTACATGGATTTCAGCATTTGTTAAAGATAGAAAAGACAGGCCACAATCAGAAGAATTCTCTACTTCCATTAAACTGTCTTATGATCGCCAACAATTAGTTAAGCTTCTCGGCAGTAAAATGACAAGATGAGACTTGGTCAAGTACAATGTGTAAAGCACATAGGCATCTGCCCCAGCTGAAAGACTTTACAATGTTTGTTAACCTCATGGGTCAGTCCTGATTCACTTCTGTAGACAGAAAACAAGATTTATATAACATAGATCAATACATGCTTGAAGACTTTCACCATTGAAGATGCTGGATCTAGGCACTTCTCTTTATCAGTTTACCATGACATTAATGTATTTTTTCCTATTTACTCAGGCAGTGATGAATCTGTTGGCAGCAAAAGCAAATAAGTTCTGTTGTTGAGAGACACTCAGTTCATGATTTTGCTCGACATACATGCTACCCTGTAGGACAATTCATTAGCTATTTACTTCAAGTGGTGTATTTCTCTTCCTCTCACAGTTCAGTCTTTTATCTACTGTACACAACAATGCCAGATTAACCAGTTTACTTTCTGTCTCTCAGCATTGGCTTGATTGGAGAACAGAAAACCATTCATTATTGTACTTAAACTGGGGATATATTTTAAATATACTATAAAGTATAACCATTTTTGGGCACCAAGCCATTGTCCATTAGGTGAAACTCTATTAGCAGTAAACTTTGTTATCTTTTTGAAAATTTTGAAAAAAAATCCTGCAAGTCAGACAATCCTAACAAAAGTATTTTCTTCCAATTTGTTTTCCTTGTTTGAGTTTTTTAAAAATATTTCCATATACTCTGAAATTGAAATTTGAAATCTTCATTCTGGTATTCCTAGAACAAGAAACTGGTTACACTGCAGTGGGATACTGCAATAGGTAAATTTATCAGATCAATGCAATGAACTAGTTAGAAGGTCCTAGACTCAATCACTAATCTCTGCCAAGGCAAAAACTGGGAAACTACAATTGACCTCAGTGTGTTTGAGCTAAGAAGGACAAAAGTCAGCCACATTATCTATTCTGATTGCTTTCTGGTGACCCGTGCTGGAGAGTCAACATGTTACATGAAGACAGGATTGAGTTTTGGCAATGATAGGGGAAAAATTATTCTTCATCACAACCATTTGGGTGGGGCCCAATTTCCATGACTCAATCTCCTGTATCCAACCCCCATGAAAGTGCACCCAGTGTGGTGGGAATCTGGAACTCACTGCCTGAAAGGGTGGTAGAGGCAGAAACCCTCATAGCATTTAAGAAGTATTTGGATGTGCACTTGCCATACAAGGCTATGGGCCTAGTGCTGGAGAAAGGGATTAAAATGGTTGGGTACTTGTTTGACTGGTGAGGACTCGATGGGTCGAAGGGCCTTTTTCTGTGCTGTGGACTTCTATGACTCTATGACCCTATGGCACTTGCCTATAGCAGTTGTTAGGTCTCGTGAATGTGATAATCAGGACCCTGATATTAAATTGAGCATGCGCTGACATGCTCCACTCATATTTTGGGCGTCTACACCAGCTGGTTATAGTGATCCTTAAATAGACCATGGGGAGTTTGCAAAGAAAAAGTAATTTTTCCTGCTTCCTGAACTATAGGAGCCAGGAGAAGCAGCAGTATCTCCTCTTGATACCACAGCAATACTATGTGCTGTTGCCAGCCTGGACTCACCCCACCCCACCTATTCTCCCCCTCCACCCCCCTCCACTTATATGTTCACCTGCCCCTCCCCAACAACCACCCAGGGCTTAATTGCGGGGCCTGAATCATAGGGCTGCATCAGGAAACCTGAATGATGTTTGCAACTCACTGGTTTCATGGAATAAAGCCCGATTTGGGGCTGAGATATCAAACGACTGCCTGGAGCAGTTGGACTGTATCTCAGCTTTCAATCATGGATAAATGGTGAAAAATAATTGAGTTTTTTTTCTCACCATTTATACCCAGCAATTGCCCTCATCCAAGTGGTAATTATTCAAATTTAAGCCTTGACTGTGTGTGATAGGAGAATATTTCACCACAGGAAATATCATAGCTAAGGTCAATTCTGCTCTCACCTGATAATTGCAAATGCACATTTCCAACAGGAGCTGTAGGATTACAGGCAGGAATGGGAAAACCAGTTGATTTTTTCTTCCTTAACCCAGAGGCACTTCTACCACCAGACCAGCTGAGATCACCAAGAGAGGTAGCAAGGACTGAACCTGGAACTTTGCCCACTTATGGTCAAATTTTCTGAGCCATCAGGGCAGGTAAGGGAATTATTTTTCTTGACTAGCTCCCATGAATTTGCAACTTTGAGGATTACAGCAAAATATTTACTCAAAAATAAAACAGCACATCAGAATTAAGGCTTTCGACAGACAATGCAGTGTCAATGGGGAAAATCTTCCAGTCTTCAGATTGTTGGAGACCAGATGTATGCCTGAAGATGCACGCCAGGACCCTGTGGAAGTCCTGTCACATGGATCTCAATGGAAATTGCCCAGGAACTTTTAATTTTCTATGGGCAATTAACCTGTTCACCGACACCCACTGGAAAAGTCTGAGTTAGAGTCAGAGACTTGGAAGTGATGAATGGTAGTTACCTGGATAGTTACCCGGGAAATGTTAAACAAACTAAAAGCTAGTCTAACATCTGGGTAACTACAAAACTGGTCCTCCAATCACCTCCCCCCCCCATTACCCAACTCCCCAAACCCAATCTGACTACCCCCTGACCACCAGACTAGTCCCCTGACCCAACATGACTACATCCCTCCACCCAGCCACCCCAGACTACTCGACAACCCCCTACCTGACCCACCTAACTGCCACCTGACCATCCAACTAATCCCCCCAACCTGACTCAACTAATCGCTCAACCTGACCCGACTAACCCCCATTACACTAACTACCCAAATCCCCATAACCCCTACATCCCCTACCCACTTACCACTTACCCACCTCACCCACTTACCCACATCACCACCTCGCCCACATACTCTCCCCACACCACTTCACCCATCTAATTACTCACCTACCCAGCTACCCATACCGCCCACTTACCCACCTCACCCACTTACCCAACTCACCTACTTAATTGCCTCATGCACCTCATACACTTCACCCATCTACAGCCCCCCACCTCACACCCTATCCACCTGTGCACTCTACTCACCCTATCCACCTCACCCTTGCCCACTTACCTATCTCACTTACTCACTCAGCTAGTCATCCACTCAGCCATTCACCCATTCTTCCATTTACTAACATTCAAATTGGAACTTTAAACTTACCATATGGCAGCTAGTGCTGTAGAAGGTGGTCGTGTCTTCTACGCTGGTCCTCTTCACAGGTCTCTGCTTGGGTTCCAGTTCTCAGCGAGTACTTCAGGATGCTGTATGGGAAGCCAGACCTTTTTAAACTCAACCATGTAAGTGTGCAGATGTCTGACTGATCAGCATTGGATAGTGGTTCCGACAGTGATGGAAGATTTGGGCCATTGTGTACATCCCCAAATTCTGTCATATTCTGCAGTAGAAATGCAAAATGTGAATGTATTCTGTGTGTGTTAGATGACAGAAAATGTACATCTTTTGAAAAACTGCAGAAGATATTTAATGTTCAAAAATGTACTTATGTACTGATTCCACGTTTGCCACCTTAATCTCCTTGGTAGAATATATTAATTATAACAATGACTTTACCTTTCTTCATCACAAATTTCTTATTAAAATTTCACACATTGTAAGATGTGTTGCTTGCCAATCGGCAAAATTTACTCAACAAACTTTAATCTTATGAGATTTGCAATGCAAAAAATGACTTACGAACCACGACAGCGGTATCAAAGCTTATGAGTGCTTTAGGAGATGCTTTAATTACATGCAAATTACAATATGTCTTGGCAACATATTCATTAAAGGTATAGCATAAAAAGGGACAACAAAGCAGTAACTTCCCTCCTGATACATTGGTTCAAATTTTGCATATGCAAAGTTTAATTAAGCAATAGATTTTGTTTGAAAGGAATGTTTAAGGCAATGGATCCCCTGAGTAGATGTGTGTCGGACCAAAGGTAATTTGTCCTTTCATTGATACCAGTTGCAAGCCTCGCAAAAAGCAGGCATTCTATATTCACAGCATAAAGTATATTTATGAGAAAAGCACATTGCCTTTCTTTCTTTGAACATATGTCTCAGCAAAATATGAACTGCTGATTAATTGGACATATATTTTGAATGTCAATAAATTTCATCTGTTTCCCACAACCTGGTCCTACTTTGTATTGAACAGTGTTCTTCATTTTCATTGCTTGGTACTAAGTTGAATTGGCAAATACAAAGATAAATTTAAATAATGTATTTCCATCTTAATTGCAATTGTAAACAAGTTTAAAAACAGAAATTGTGATGAGGTGGACCTTTAATTAAATGTGAGTTTATCTATTGCGATGAGTATTTAGTTTGTTCTCATTTAGTTATGTGTAAGATTTGGTTGAAATATATGGAGTGATGTTATCGAGCCAGAATATTAAAATCTGCTAATAGACTGGCTCCCACTGCAGCTAGCATCTACACTCGCTCTTCTTATGAGCTGTTCTGAATCAAAGCATCAATACGTTAATGCTCACTAGAAATTGCTTGCCTGCACAACTGATTCCTAAACCCAGATCAATTAATTCAATTTATTTAGATTCCTCTATTCAATTGTAACCTAATTGGGTTTAGATTTTGTTAACACTTAAAGTGATCTGAATCATATCTCCTCAGGCATGTATTTTTCTTAAACAGCCTAGGGACCAATAACAATGAATCTTTTTTCACAAGTATATAAATGCCAATCATTTATTTACATTCACTCCTACTGTTCCCTTCTTCTCTGAAATGCTCTTAATAGTAGCTTCTTTTCAAGGGCCAAAATTCCCTTCAATTACAAATATCAGCTCCTAGCATGTAAATCACACCTGAAGTGTGCTGGGATAAATTAGAGGGAAGATATCTTTGGAAAGCCGGTTAAAAAAAAAGTGGAACTCTTACAAAAGCATAGTTCTGCTTTCCATCAGTTACTCATGTTACAAAGTTTCTAATCTGCCCAGTAATGAAAATATTTTGGCACTGTTTGACATTAGCTGTAGATCACTGTCTCATCAAACAGAATAATGGACTTGATGAGGATGGCCTATTGATGTCACCATGCCTGTGGCCAACCCTTTAAACTTTTTTAAAGCTTTGAAGAGATAAGGCTCAGCTGTTAGTTTTCTACAAGATGGTGGAAGGATCACCATAGTTGCTAGCACTTATAACAGATCTCCATGTTTATTCCAGGAATCTAAGAGTTATTGCAGCCGTATGTTAACATTTGTTATCAATCCAAAGGTTCTGCAGAAATAACAGTAGGGAAACACAGTGCTTCGTGTGCTTGTGAAATTCTTTCCTGGACAATTTTATTGCCTAGAACTCTGTTAGATGTTGGAATGCAGAGTTAATCATTACTTTCTGAATAGTATTACTGGAGAATGCAACAGGCTATGATAAAACTGTAATTGTATGTTGTTGTTCAAAAACAATTCCTCCAACATTTTCAAGCAAACCTTAGGATTGTTTTGTGAAATATCGCTCCTTGTTACAGGTATCTCCAAATATATGCTGTTATTATGTCACATAGACCCAGGCTTACAGTGCCTCACAGTTCTTAGAGAGATCTGTGACAGGCAAGGGATGGAAAGATGCTTGGTGATGTGTTTTGCTGTATGTGTCATCTTTTCAGCATACCTCTCCTTCCCATTTTCTGGTCCAATTTTGTTGGGGCACAGTACATCACCCTTCTTTGGTTGATAATAGAATGTTGGTCAATGCTTGTGCCATGTTTTCCACATTACTCATAAACACTGGATACAAGAGCTGTCTGTTTGGCCAAAGCATCCAGTATATAATAGGAAGCAAAAGGGAAAGGAGAGATCATTTTGCAGTCAGGGTTTGCAGCACTCAGTGGGGGAAAGCTAAGAATTCGCCCAAACAGAGGTCTATTTTGCAGGGTGTCTGCAATTAGATGCTGCTACAGGACCACTCCAATGTCTACCATGATAAACATTTCCTTTCTTTTGGCAAGACTCCAATATGATAATTAATCTTAGCCAGAAAGTTAGCCCGGTAATGGGGCATGTCCTAGGACACTCACCTATTCAAAAAGAAAGTGAAAGATCTAGGCCAGAAACTGAAAAGGCCTAACCCTCTTTAAAAAGTCCAGGCTATTCTTTAACCCTATTCTCTTATTTTTTCTAATCATTAAACAGCAGTTTAGAGCTGCACCTCATTAGAGGAGCAGAGTGAGAGGAAGAAATGAAACTGGCAGCCAACATAAAAGGGAATCCCAAAGCTCTCTATAGAGATATAAATAGTAAAAGGGTGGTAAAAGGAGTATGGCAATTAGGAACCAAAAAGGGGATTTAGGCATAGAGGCAGAGGGCACAGCTGGGCTATTAAATGAATATTTTGTATCTGTCTTTACCAAGGAAGAAGATGTTACGCAGGCCACCCTGCAAGAAAAGGTAATTAATACATTCAAAGGATTTAAAATTGATAAGTATTGAATAGACTGTCTATACTTAAAGTTGATCAAGCACCAGAATCAGATGAGATGCATACAAGAATACTGAGGGAAGTGAGAGTGGAAATAATGGAGGCACTGGCCATAATCTGGCCATAATTTTCCAGTCTTCCTTAGATCAGGGTGTCATGTTATTATAATGGTGTAATGCCTCGGGCTTGTTTACCGTACAAGACACAAGGCACCAATCGCTCACAGGGATTTGGTAAACGCATTGTGGGTTCATTTATTAAGACTAGGCACATAAGAACAGTTATACATGGGTATAAAACTTGAAGACATCAGAGCTGTGTGTGTGCTCTGCTCAAAGTAAAAGTGAAACTAAGACTCTCCAAAGCCTATCCACCATCTACAAGGCACGATTCAGGAGTGTGATGGAATACTGTCCACTTGCCTGGATGAATGCAGCTAAAACAACACTCAAGTAGCTCGACACCATCCAGCAAAATACTCCCTGCTTGACTGGCATTCCATCCACCACCTTAAACATTCACCCGCTTCACCACTGATGCACAGTGGCAGCAGTGTGTACCATCTACATGATGCAGCAACTCACCAAGGATCCTTCAAAAGCAACTTCCAAATCTGTGACCTCTAGCACCTAGGAGGACAAGGGCAATAAATGCATGGGAACAGCATCACCTGCACATTCTCACCTAAACCAAACTCTATCCTGACTTGGAACTATATCGCCATTCCTTCACTGTCTCTGGGTCAAAGTCCTAAACTTACTTCCTAATAGCACAGTGTACCAAAACCACATAGATTGCAGTGGTTTACGAAGGCAGCTCACCACCAACTTCTGAAGGGCATTTAGGGATGGGCAACAAATGCTGACCTTGCTAGTGACAGCCACATCCCATGACAGTATAATTTTTTTTAAAATTTGGCCCAAATCCTCTGGTCTCCAGCTTGTCAAGATGAGGCATATGATGGAAGGTACATGTCAGGACTTTGTGGAAGTCTTGACATGTGGACCTACATGGGAGTTGCCTGGGAACTCAAATGGGCAATCCCCTGCTAATTGGGACCCTCACAAATATCTCCAGCTGTGAGCTGAATCAGAGACTTGGGCTTGACTTGCATGAGTTACCTTGATGGCAAGCCAGGAAATGTTGGGCAGTTTAAGACCTGACCTAACACTTGATCGACTCCATATCTAGCTTCCTAATCAGCCCCCCAATCACCCGACTACCTGCCTGACTATCCAACTGCCCCCCGACCATGCAACTACCCCCTCCCGACCACCTGACCATCCCCCGCGACTGCCAGAATAACCCATGGCCCACCTTGACCACTCACCAACCTGACTAACCCCCGACCTGACTATGCACTCACCCTCCTTCCTGCCTACCCTCGTCATCCACTCACCCACCTAACTCATCTACCCACTCACCCACCAAACTAACCTACCCACCGAACAACCTCATCCACCTACCTAGCTACCTCAAACACCTACCCACTCACCCGCCTGCCCATCTCACCCACTCACCTTCTACCCGCCCCACCCACCTACCAATCTACCTGTCCACTCACTCACCCACTTACCCATTCATGCATTCACTCGTTCATCCACTCACCCACTTACATACCCTTTCACTCACCCACTCACTAACCCACATTCATTAAATAAAAGACTGGACCTTTAAATACTTACCAGAATATAGCAGCACGTGCCTTAAAAAGAGGGCATGTCCTCTTATTCCCTTGACTCTACTCTGCTCGCGGGAGATGGTGGGGAGACGTTGTGTTGTGCTTTTCTTTTACAGCTGGGATCAGAAGATCCAGAAAGAAATGGGAAAAGTGTCGGCTTCTGAAAATCTTTGTAGCCAATGGCAATGTGCACAGCATTGCCGCTGACTAGAAGATTCAGGCCATTATGTCCTAACCTCTAGAATTCTATCCAAAAACTACTCCACCTGTCACTTGGCGGGCTTGTCTTAAAAGCATTCTAAAAAGCTTTCTCTTTAACCATGCCTTTTATTTCTCCCCCGAGCCCCACACCAAATTTCTTACCTTTTTCTTAGTTAGTGCCCAGCATTTTCTGTCAGAATGGTGTACCTGACATTTTATTATGTCCATCTAAAAGCCTCTGCCAAGATGCCAGAACACTAGGTAAATGCTCATTGACTTATGAACTTAAGACATATCATTATTTTGATGTAACCTCTCATCCTGGAATGGGCATCACAAGAAGAAAGAGCACTAAGTGACCAGTGCCATTCCCAGGCTGCCCTAGTCATACCAGGTGGCCACAGTTGAAAGTGGCCTCACTGACTTTTGATTTGCAGCCTAAGGTGAACTTTTGCTGACAGTCCTCAACAGCTTCATGGTCACTTGGCAGTTTTATTCTGAAATATGACTGTTGTGAATAATTTTGCCTTTTTATGCTTAGCTGGTTTCAGCAATCGTAATGTATATTTTGTAATGATTATAAATTTGCGAATGAAGTAAAGGAGACAAAGATAAAAAATATATTAAAAAATGTTTTAACATACATAATGAAAACAATATTGTAAGGTGAAAATTAATAGATCTCAAAAAGGTAAATTTAATAGAAAAGAATTTCTAGATGTTGTTTTATTCATTACTCATTCATGAACTCCCAGCGTAAATATCATGGAATAATTAATAACAGATTTTGTCTGAAAGCAAAAAGTAGAATGTAAATGAATTATTGAGTAAGACTTGCTAACAGGACAAGTTAAAAAGCAATGCTGGGTGTTTGGGGGCAGCATTAGATCGACTTGTATCTCTCATCCAAACTGTACTTGTAACGTGTACTAATTGTTATGAACTCTGATCTGCTTTTCATAATGTGTAAACGGTACAAAACATTGAATTGTACTTTCTGTACCAGAGTTAAGTGGCTTATCTTCCTCCAGATGCCTGATATATGTAATAATGCTTCATATTGCTTTTACTATGGTGGAAGTGGTTGTGTAATGATCCTGAGGGATTTATCTTAATAAACTACATTGAATATTGTTACACTTGGAACCTTAAAGTTATTGTCAGTGAATATTTTGTATTGCACTTTCTACAGTTCCTGAGGTTAGATAAACTGAATAGCCAAAGTGTGTCATTTGTAAATGTGTGCTGTATTTCACTGTTTTCGTATATAAGAGCATAAGATATGGACCAGAAGTAGGCTATTCAGCCCTTCAAGCCTGTTCTGCCATTCAATAAGATCATAGCTAACCTACTACCTCAACACCATCTTCATGCTCTAGCCCCTTATCCCTTAATTCCCTTCGCATCAAAAAATCTATCACTCTTTGTCTTCAGTATACTCAATGACTGAGCATCTACAAACGTCTGGGGAATGGAATTCCAAAGATCCACAACATTATGAGTTAAAAAATTCCCCTTATCTCAGTCCTACACAGCCAATCTCTTATTCTCAGACTGTACCCCACCTACTGGATACCCCAGCAAAGGGGAAACATTCCTTCCGACATCAAACCTATCAGGCCTCTTAAGAATTTTATATTTCAATGAGATTACCTCACATTGTTCTAAATTCTGAAGGGATTATAGGCTTAGTCTATCAATCTCCATTCATAGGACCATTTCCTGATCCCAGGAATTAGCCTATTGCAACTTTGTTGCACTCTCTCCAAAGCAAGTATATCCTTCCTTAGGTAAGGAGAACAAAATTGTACGCAGTACTCAAGGTCATATGATTGCACTGGGACATCTTTACTCTTATACTCCAATCTCTCTATAATAACGGCTAACATACCGGCTGCTTTCCTAATTGCTTGATGTACCTGCATGCTAACTTTCTGTGATTAGTGTACAAGGACAATCAGGTCCTTCAGAATGCTAATATTTCCCAGTGTCTCACTATTTAAAAAATGTTCTACATTTCTACTCTTCTTACCAACAAGGATGAAAATGGATACTTCCCCGTGTTCTATCTGCCATGTTCTTACCCAATCACTTAACCTGCCCATATCGATTTGCAGCTTCTTTGCTTCCTCCTCATGGCTTACTTTTCCAACTAGCTTTGTATTGTCAGCAACCTGGATACATTACATGCAGTCCCCTCATCTAAATTATTGGTACTGATTGTAAGTATCTGCAGCCCATGTATTGATCCTTGTGGTACCCCACTACTTACAGACTGCCAACCCAAAAAGAACATGTTTATCTTACTCTCTGTTTTCTGCCTAATAACCAATCCTTAATTGACGCTAATATATTACCTCCAAATCTTTCAGCCCTAATTTTGTGTAACAATCTCTTGTGTGGCACCTTATCAAATGCTTTATGAAAGTTCAAACATATTACATCTAGATTCCCTCTTATTCACCCTACTAGTTATAGCCTTAAAAAACTCTAATAGATTTGTCAAACATGAGTTCCCTTTCATAAATCCGTGTTGACTCTGCCTAATTATATTATGATTTTCCAAGTGTTCTGTACCACAATCCTAATAATAGATTTTAGCATTTTTTCTACTACTGGTGCCAGGCTAACTGGCCTATAGGTCCCTATCTTTTTTTTCCCCCTCCTTTCTTGTGTAGCTCTTCCTGTATTGGTGTCAGGTATGGCTAAGTAGTAGTACTCTTGCCTCTGAGTGAGAAGGTTTTGAATTGAAGTCCTGCTCCAGTAACTTGAGTGCAGTACTGAGGCAGGGTTGTGTTGATTTTCCAATAAGACATTAAACCATCTACCCAGTCAGATGGATATTGAAGATCCAATGGCACTATTGTAAAGAAAAGCAAGGGACTTCTCGTCAGCCCCCCGGCCAATATTTATCCCTCAAGAAACATCGAAGAAACAGTCTATAGGTTAAATTGGACAGCCCCTAAAAATGGGCACAGGGATCACGATGTGTGATTAATTTGTGCCCATTCAATGTAATGCAGACAAGACTGCAAAGTTGTATTGACTGTTCTTTTGAATAATAGCTGCATGTAGCCAAGCCTAGCCACATTGTTTATTGGCTACACATATCAGTCATGGCAGGATGGGGTTTGAAGGGAGGGGGTCACTGGCAAAAGGGGGGTTAGGGGGTTGGAGAAAAGTGATGGGGGGGCTCTCAGAGGGGACTCTTCTTCCCTATGCTGTCTCTCGATCAGGCACTGAGTGCCTTTGAATGAGGGGCCACCCCAAGATTGCTGCTTGGTCTCCCCACATGGTGAGACCCCGCCCACTACTGGTTGATTACCGTAGGCAGTGGGATGAGACCCATAAGTGGGCATTAATTTCCCAGTTAAGGGCTTCAATTGGAGACTAGTTGGAAGGCTGTCTGCAAGCCTTCCAGCCCTGGACTTAATTGGGGGGAGGCGGTGGACTTCCCAACCAACATCCTCTGGCCCAATCAAACTGCATCCACTCCCCACCTGGGAACTCCCTTTTGGTGGGGTTGGTGGGCATTAATTTCTACCCATTGTTCCTTGCTGTGAATCAGGTAAAAACATTGCTTCCTGAACACCCTGGGTGGATGTGAACTCCTGTAGAAAACTCCTATCCTCTCTCCATCCTCCCTTTTCTTAGCCTGCTCTGCCTGACCTTTGTTCATCCTCCAGATCATGTTGTTTTCCTATGGGAGTGCCTACTAATGCACCCATGTCTGGGAGCACATAGTTTGTACAGAATCCTTGAAGTCAGCATATAGTCCTTCAGCACCTACCACACCCATCCACTGTAGACTTTTGCAACTTGAAACAATCATAGAATGCATCAAGTACTTGCAGAATCAAAGCAACAGCTAGAAGAAAACAATCATCAGCTAACTTGTAAGTAGTTGATGATCCCTTTAAATAATGATGGTGGAGGGTCCATCCTGCGTTTGAATGCATGTCTGGCTGTGCGAGGTTAAGAGTGTTAGCTGTAGTGTTGAGCTCCAAAATGGCACAATGAAGTCAAAGCAGCTTTGCATACTGATGTCATGATTTGCCTGCTCTGGTCACTTCTGATGGACATGCACTGCGCAGATGCTAACACCTATACAAATATGACAATCAGTGGGATGTAGCCCACAAATGTGCCTACATAATGTAAACACTATTTTGGAGCTCTAAGGGCACTCACTGCACACCAGAAAAGTTACAACCAAGCTCAATTGCTGAATCATTATCTGGTCACTGTCACTTTGTTGTTTGTGTGATCATGTTACGCATAAATTGGCTGCTGTGTTTCATACAACACAACAGTGTCTCCACTTCACATAAACATTGTTGTCTACAGAATGCTTTGAGATGGCCTGAGGTTATGAAAAGAGCTACATTTTTTATACCAAGTATGCCTATTAATTAAATGGACTATTACTTCAACAATGTAAATTGGTATAGAACCCCCACCAAAAATGATGAGGCTCCATTAAGTTTATATCTTAAGAGGACTTAAATGAGAAAAGGAAAAATTAGATTTTTATTCTCTGAGGGTCATGAGTCATTGGAACTCTCTTCCCCAGAAGTGGTGGAGGTAGGGTCATTGAATATTTTTAAGGCAGAGATAGATAAATTCTTGACTAACAAGGGTGTCAAAGGATATTGGGGATAGACAGGGATGTGCAATCCTTGAGAAGAGCACAAATTGCATCATGATTGGTCAATTTTGTATTCCCACCAACAAAATGATTGGCAACAAAATCAATGGCAACAAAGCTGTTATAATTCTCCATTTTGATTGGCTAATACTGAAGTCTACAATAAAAGATTAATAATCATTTATTTCAAAAAAGAGGAAAATATAGCCTATTGGTGTATTGACTTCCTTAAAGCATTATCAAAAAATGATGCAGTGACCCCTTCCAATTGCATATTTTTTTAATTCATTCACAAGATGTGGGCATTTATGGTAAGGCCAGCATTTATTGCCTCCCTTTACTGTCTTTGAGGAGGTGTTGATAAGCTGCCTTCCTGAATGACTGCAAACTGTGTGATGAAGGTACTCCCACAATACTGTAGGGAGGGGGTTTTCATATTTTTGGCCCAGCAACGATGAAGGAATGGTGATATATTTCCAAGTTGGTATGGTATGTAATTTGGAGAGGAATTTGGAAGTGGCGGTATTCTCGTGCATTTGATGGTCTTATTGAAGTGCATCTTAAAGATAGTACACACTGTAGCAACAATGTGCAGGTGATGGAGAGAGTAAGTGAGGTGCCAGTCAAGTGGGGTGTGTTGTGCTTGATGATTTCAAGCTTCTTGAGTGTTGCTGGAGCTTCATTCATCCAGGCAAATGGAGAGCATTCCATCACACTCCTGATTTGTGCCTTGCAGATGGTAGACAGGCTTTGGGAGTCAGCATGTGAGTCACTAAATACTCAGTTCCTAACCTGCCCTTGTAGTCACAATATTTATATGCTAGTTCAGTTAAATTTCTGGTAATGGTGAACCCAAGGATGTTGATAATGAGGGATTTGACAATAATAATACCACTGATGTCACTGGGAGCCAATTAGATCCTCTCTTGTTGAAGAGGTAATTACCTAGTGCTTATATGTTACAAATGTTACTTTGCCACTTGTCAGCCCAAGCCTGAATATTGTCCAAGTCTTACTACATATGGGAAAAGACGGCTTCATTATCTGAGGAGTTGCAAATGAAATAGAACACAATGCAATCATCAGTGAACATTCCCATGTCTGCTCAATGTTGAAGAGATGGTCATTGATGAAGTAGCTGAAGATGGTTCAGCCTTGGACCCTACCCTGAACTCCTGCAACGATAACCTGTAATGTTAGTCCTTTAAACAAATAATCAAATTTGTTGATAATGCAAAATAAAAACTGAGTAACCATGTTGAACTGCTCAGAGATTTTCTATCTTGCTTTGTTGCTCACATAAGCATCAGAAAGGATTTTCCACTCAGACTTCCTCCCAAAGTGTGACAATATGAAATTTGCAAATATAAAACTTTTAGATAATACTGCATAGAAAAGGCTTCTGCAATTGCAATTGATTTTATTCTTGGTGTTTAATATGTCAACCAAATGATCAATTCAAAGGCTTCATATCCAAGTGAATGAATACTGTGGTACGCACTGGTCATTCACAGGAGTTATTTTGTATGTGCTTGTGCAAAATACTGAATGTGAAATTGTTCCAAAACTTGTGAAAATAAACAAATAAAAGCCACACAGATAAAGAACAGGTCAGAAGATATCAATTATTTTGTTCCTTTAGGGGAATCAACTAATAAGTAGGTATTACTGTGTCTGGATTTGATGGAGATACTCAAAGTTAGTAGTGAGTCACTTTTTCAACTTACAACAGGTTTGGTTTCATAGTGCCCCTCAGGTTTGGAAAAACTGAGCGACCTTCTGGCTTTTTAAAGATGAAGGGAACCAAGAGTAACGCATCTGTTAGCAGCCCATTTTACTGCTTTCTGTGCCACTGCTATACATCCTTATTTCTATAAAGACACCTCTGATGCACACATTATCCAGAAGAATCCAATTTTAAACCAGATCTATTAGGCACAGCTAATGTCTTGCATTTCTTATCTTATCTTTTCAGATTTCCAGCACCTGCAGTATTTTGCTTTTATATTATTGTAAAAACCCATCTTGTTCACTAATGCTACCCCACCTTTAGCAACATGATGGATTCTTAACTGCCCGCTGAAATGACCTAGCAAGCCGTTCAGTTCATGAGCAGTTAGAGATAGACAACAAATGTTGGCCTTGCTAGTAATATCCATGTCCCATGAATGAATAAAGGAACCAAAAGGCATGATCTCCTAGCTGATAGGGAAAATTCATTTGCTTTTATTCAAATCAGCTCAGCTTTTCATTAGAAAGCAAAATACTACTGATGATGAAAACGTGAAACAGAAAGAGAAAATGTTAGAGATAGTCATCAAGTCAGGCAGCATCTGTGGAGAGAAGAATGGCTTTCCTGGGGTCTGGGGTACTGATGAAAGGCCATTGACCTGAAACATCAATCCTGCTTTCCTCTCTCCAAAGATGCTGCCTGATCTGCTGAGTGTTTTCCATCATTTTCTATTTTAATTTCAATATATTAAGTTACTTAATTATAATGTCGTTCTTGGATTTGATTCAAAATAGGACTTACAATCTACAAATGTCAAATCTCCAATTGGTGTATGTCCATTTGATTTCAAATAACAGCTTAACCACTAAAATATGCACAGATAAATGAGTGAACACTTAAGCATGTAGAAATTCAGTAAACAGAGCACAATTCTTTTTCTGGAGTTCTATTTACATATTACATACATAGTGATTCTCAGACTGTAGCACTAGTTAAATGCACCTTTCATAGTTTTATTAGCATGTAATTTTCAAAATACTGAATCTATAGGGACATCATCATTTTCAACAGACTCAGAGACCAGGTAAGCAACATGTAATAGACCATCAACAGGTGACTGTTTAGGCAGTTGCACATATAGCATAAACCCATCTCACAAAGTTCAATGTCCAATTTCCTATATTTCACATCCACTGTCCCTTCATTCTATACAACTAGCACTCAAGTGACTGAATGATAGAAATAGAAAATATTATGGATCTTAATATCAAAGAACTTGACATGGAACACAGATGTTGAGTACATTCAGAAGCATGTGATTGTTATGGAATGATCAGTTGACAAAGTTGGAAAGTTGTACGGAAAAAGAACTTAAAACTAAAGTTAACACAAACATAAAATAGGCAGACAACCTCCATTTATTAGAAAAGCCTATTATTTCAAGATGAACACCTGACTGAGAAGGGCCATAGATCTGGAAAGTTATGGAGTGTCGTAAGTTATGGAGTGCGGCTTTATGGCTGCAAGGGTAGAACAATCAAATCAGTGTTGAATGATAATTAATGTCTTTTATAGGCATATAAATAGTAAAAAGGTGGTATGAGGAGGAGTGGGGCTGATTAGGGACCAAAAAAGAGATTTGCACATGGAGGCAAGGGCACAGCTGAGATATTAAATGAATACTTTGCACCTGTCTTTACCAAAGAAGTAGATGCTGCACAGGTCGTGGTGAAAGAGAAGGTCATTCAGACACTTGAAGTGTTTCAAATTGATAAGGAGTAGCATTGGATAGGCTGTCTGCACTTAAATGTGATAAGGCACTGGGACCGGATGAGATTCATCCAAAGATACCGAGAGAAGTGAGTTTGGAAATTGCAGAGGAACTGATCATAATTTTCCATTCTCCTTTAGACTCAGGGCTGGTGTCAAAGGACTGGAGAATTGCAAAATTTACACACTTGCTCAAAACAGGATGTAAAGATAAGCCCAACAACAACAAACCAATCAGTTTAACTTCAGTGGGGAAGCTTCTAGAAATGATAGTTCAGGACAAAATTAATAGTCACTTAGGCAAATGTGGGTAAATAAAGGAAAGCCAGCAGAATTTGTTAAGGGAAAATCATGTGTAACTTGCTGTAGTTTTTTGATGAAGTAACAGAGTGAGTTGATGAGGGCAATGATATTGATGTGCTGTACATGGGCCAGAATTTTCTTGTTGGTAGGCGGGGACCTGCCCCACATGCCCGCGTGTAAAATGACGCATGGTGTTGTCGGGCAAGCGTCCCAACATCACCACGTGCCATCTCGATATTTCGTTGGGAGGGCACGTGTTGATATCTGATGCGCGCCCGCCATTAATTAACCGGCCACTTAAGGCCCTTGAAGTGCCAATCGATGGTGATTTTTCGGTGCCAATACAATCTTCGGATCAGTGCATGGGCGCAACGGGCAGGTGTGTAGGACACATTTGTAAAATCCTCATCCACGGGTGGGATAAGAGGGCTCAATGGGGTCACGAGTATGCACTGTCAAATATTGTTTTTTTCAAAGTTACTAATACTTGCCTGTGTGATCTGCAACACTTCAAAACACATTCCAGCTGCTTGGTCTGGACTCACAACATTTAGGTCAGCACTCTGCAAAGAGGAGTCTTTTTAGGGCCTGCGCGTTTCAAGAAGCCTTCCCTTAGCATGGGAATGGGCTCCTTCCAGGGGTTGGTGGGTGATCTTTGTGGTGTCTCCAAATCAGCTGTCCACACTTGTGTCAAGCAGATTACAGACGTTCTGTTCAGGCATGCCTTGACCTTTGTTCACCACCTTTGGGACCAGGCAAGTCAGGCACAGCAAGCCAGAGGCTTCGCGGCCATTGCTGGCTTCCCCCACGTCCAGGGTGCAATAGACTGTACACATGTGGCCATCAAGGCGCCAGCAGGTGAGCCCGGTGTCTTCGTCAACAGGAAGGGCTTCCACTCCATGAATGTGCAGATAGTGTGTGATCACAAGATGCAGATTCTACAAGTCTGTACAAGGTTCCCAGGCAGCTCCCACGACGCTTCATCCTCAGACACTCCCACATGCCGGGGCTCTTCAGTGCTCCAGCCCGGCTGGATGGCTGCTGGGTGACAAGGGCTATCCCCTCAGAAGGTAGCTCATGATGCCTCTCCGCCATCCAAGAACAGAGGCTGAGCAGCGCTACAATAGGAGCCAGGGCACCACAAGGGCTGTGGTGGAGAGAGCCATTGGTCTTCTCAAGATGCGCTTCCGATGCCTGGACCACTAAGGGGACACACTCCAGTACCCCCAGATTGTGTGTTGGTGATAGTGGTTGCATGCTGCACTGTCCACAATCTTGCACTGGAAAGGGGGGGACACAGTGGATGATGAAGACGTCGACGCAGTGGCTGCGGCTGCACACGATGAGTCGAGCAGTGAGTCCGAGGATGAGCACGCACAGGGAAATGCTGAGGGGGTAGACGCTGACCCAGGCATATTCCAGGGAGGCAGGGACACCTGGGAGTCTTTAATCCAATGAACCTTCAGCTAGCACACCACAGATAGACCTCCAGGACAAGCCTGGGCTGCAGGCTCCATACTCGATACTTAAGTGCAAAATCTGCTGGATAGCATCATTAGCTAAGGGCCTTGTTAATGAAGCTGAGTGTCCCACAAATCACTCATAACGTTATTGGTAACCATCCACCTTGCAGAAGAAAAGAGGCACCCTCAGCCATGGTGACATGTCTGAATTTAATATTACAACCAAAGGAACTTAAGAAAACAAAATGACAAAGGTGTTAAAAATCACACCAACTGATAAAGACCTCATTGCAGGCCAACACAAAAGCAATAGTGATAAACCCGTGGTGTACCTATGGTGCCTTATGTTTACGTTTTTGGGTGCTACATCTTGGTGTTGCCCCCTCACTGGGAGTGGCATCTGAGACAGCCTGCTCACTCTGCTGTCCTGTTGGCCTCGAAGACTTTGGCAGTCGTCCTCTGCCCATGGACCCTGTGCTGGCCCCGCCTGGGAGGGAGCTGCCGGTTCCACAGCTGGCATCTCCCCAGTCGCCACATTGGATTCAACGGTCACTGGCAGAGGGGCAGAGGAGCTGCTGCCCTCATCCGGAGCGCCCTGAGAGGAGCCTGCAGAGATAACAGGCAGCTGCTGCGCCAACTTGAGGTAGCTTCGGACCTCCCTGTTCACCATGAATGAATGGGCACCAAGTTGGGAAACATGGTGCCCAGACCAACCCCCACATTGGCAATGACCATCTGAGGTGAATGCCGATGTGAGGGCTTGCTGGTCCGAGCACACCCCCAGGAAGCCCTGATTGGTCTCCTGGAGGAGCCTCCCCAGGAGAGTCACCACTCTCTCCATGGAGGACGCATGGTGCTCGGCCATGAGGCTCACTGATTCGGTGATAGTCTGCGTAGACCCCTCCACCACAGACACCAAGCCAAGCATAGCCTCATGTATCTTCACCAGGTGCTCCCGCACGCCCTGCCGCATTTCCTGCATTTGCTGCATCGCGGACGACTCCAGAGGCACATCGTCAGCCGCCGATTGAGCATGTACCTGGTCCCCTGCAGTCCTCCGACTGTTGGCACCATGGGCACTCTCTGTCTCTGCCAGCTCTTCCAGCGAGTGTGAAGTGCCCTCACTGCCAGGACACTAGCCGATGATCTAATTCCCACTGAGGTGCCAGTATCTGCACTGTTGCCTGCCTGGCAGAGATGGTGTGACGCTGGTGAGCCCATGACTTCAGGACCCTCAGGTGTAAAAGGGGGTCCCTGCTGCTCCTCCTCCCAACCCTGCTCCACTGATGCTGAAAGGAAGAACAAGGACATTTGATTAGTTAATGTGGAGACAATGTCAATGTGCGTCCCTGTCCCCTGGATGATTATGCGCTCATCCTCCCATAAGCAATGGACAAGACATGTTGCAAACTTCAGTCACTGAACTTTCAGCACAGCCATGGCTGGTGGAAGAACAATGGTGACGTCACTGCTGGGCAAACATACCTGCCCGTGGCAGCCCAGTGTCACTGACACTGGTAGACCCAAATCTAGGGCCTCCTGCTCAAAATGGCTAAGAATCACCAACTGTGCCGGGCGGCCGCCAGTCCTCCCACTCGGCGGCATTATGTAAACCCTTCTCCTGAAAAGGAGAGAAGAACATTGATTAGTGCTACTTGTACCTGGACTCTCATCACACACAGCCCACCCCAATCAGAATGGGACATATCTGGGCTCCAGTGACTCCTCACCCCGCTGCTGCCAAACACACACAAAGATGCTAGCCCTGTCCCTCCACCCTACTCCCTTGGCCAAATGCTGCCTACATCACATTAGGCACTATACGGTTTAAGCTTCCATACCAATGAGGCACAAGCACGTGGAGCACAGGGGACAGCAGGTCAATCGCTGCCACACCACCTTGAAACTCCCCTCCCAGCATGTCATCACCCTGACTTGGACATGTCCTGGAGTTCCAGCACCGCGCCTAGGTGCAGCTCCTCCAGGTTGTCCCCAAAACAGTAATGTGGATTTCAGTGTACCACATACTGCAGATGCAGAACCCATCTCCTCACCACCCTCCCAGGGTGACCTCGGCATGGGTAATATCTTCTTGCCCACCCAGCGAATGACACATACCGTCAATGATTCAATGCAGTCACTACACTCAGACTTTGCAGGGCAGTGGGGTGCTGCCAAGGGGTAAAGCCTACCTGCTGGGTTAAGTGACCGATGCCAACATGGTACTCACCCTTCCCGAGCGCAAGAGGTAGTTGAAGTGCTTGTGACACTGGATCCAGGTGCATCGCACCACGTCGTGGGAGCTCACGATCTCTGCCACCTCCTCCCATACACGTTTGGCTATGTGGGGGGACCTCCTCCTCCCGTCTGGGGTACCAGGGTCTCCTGCTGTGCTGCCACCTCCTCAAGGTCAGAAAAACGAGGGGCACAGTGCCCCCCTGCACGACCCTCCTGCCTGGCCTGCTCAACAGCAGCGCTCTAGGGAGCCCTTCCACTGGCCATGATTCACAGCCTTTCAAAGGCTGCAGCAGCTTTTTAAAACAGGCCGTCGGGTTACCATTGCAGTCCCACTCTCGCCCGCCCACTCCCACTGTCCTAGGGAGCCGCGATTTACGCTGGGCGGGACTTAATTGGCCCGTCTGCATACAATGGCGGCGCAGATCCAATCGTGGGTGGTGATTGGGTCCACGCCCGCCTGCGCCTGCTCCCGCTCCACCCCCCCGACAGGCAGAAAATTCTGCCCATGGATTTCCAGAAGGCATTTGATTAAGTGCTGCATAACAGACTTTTGAGCAAAGTAACAATGTATGGAATAAAAGGGACAGTGGATACGAAATTGGCTGATTGACAGGAAACAGTGAGTAGAGTTGAATAGATGTTTCCCGGACTGGATGAAGATTTGTCATGGTGTTTCCCAGGGTCCCAGAGCAAGGTTGGAACTCCTGCTCTTCCTGATATGTATTAATGACCTCGACCTTGGTGTATAAGGCACAATTTCAGAACTTGCGGATGGTACGAAACTTGGAAGCATTGCAAACAATGAGGACAATAGTGTAGAACTTCAAAAGGCCATAGACAATTTATGACACTGGAAAGTGTGAAGTGATTCATTTTGGTGGAAAGAACGCGGAGCAATAACATAAAATAATGGGTACAATTCTAAAGGGGACACAGGAGCAGAGGGACCTGGATGTAAATGTGCCTAAGTTATTGAAGGCGGCAGGCTGAGGGAGCGATTAATAAAGCATACAGGATCCTAGGGTGGAATCATCCCAGATTTGCATGAAGTTCGGTACCAGGCGGGAAAAAGGATGTTTTACTGAACTGGCCGCAGTGGTGGGTTTTGCGCTGCATCATACCAATCCCATCTCATTAATCCTGCATTCACAGGAAACACACCATTTCGCTGGCAGGCGGCCTCCGATTCACCTGCCATGCCATCACTTCACCACTTCCTCTTGCTGGGCGCCATATGTAAAGTGTAGCCATACGCACACCTCTCAGTGCTTCCAGCCCAGGACTGCTGCACAGAAGACATGGCCCTGAAAGACAAGAAGATGGCAGCCCCCTGATTCAGTGACGTATCCCTGGAGCACCTTCTGGACACCATTGGAGCTTCCCACGATGTTCGCTACGCCTGTTCTGGCCGCAGGAAGCCCATCAGTGTCACCACTCTGGCTTGGGAGGTAGTGGTAGTGGTGGTCAGTGCCAATGCTGCACAGAAGAGGTTCCCCATCAGTGCAGAAAGAGGATGAATGATCTCATCCATGCCGCCAGGGTAAGGCAACCATCTCATCACTTAAACTCACACACTCACAAGCCCATCACATATGTGCTGGCATCTCAATCACTGCCAGCTCAAGGGATATTATCACTCACTCTGCCACACAACCTCTCATCTCCATCTGGACTCATCTCCTATGGAAACTGCCTCCTATGCCCTCACCCTGTTGATGCCACTTGCACATACACCCTGGGATACCCCTCTTCCCCAGTATTTATCAAGCCCTGCAGCCTCTTCCCTTGCCTAAGGCCAGTTATTCCCCTTTCCCAAGCAAGCCGTAGCCCTGCAGCTGTTGAAAAGCCACCCCCACCTTACGGCTGGTCTCGTAAGTAGAGACATGCCCATTAGCTCCCCTAAAAGTGATGTGGTGCTGCCTCCGAAGCCTGGTGCTGATGACCGCGAGTGCCACCTGAAGCAAGGTAGCCAAACGAGCCTCAAAGTATTGAGCAAAGTGCAGCTCATCAGGTGCAAGTTGATTATGTTCAGTTATAAAACATTCTGGCATGCCTGGATGATGCAGCATGGAGGGATGATTCCGGTGAGCTGGGCTTGTAATGATATGCGGATGTATTACAACGAAGTTCCCAAAGCGCAGCGGCTGGAAACACGGCCCTTCATTTATGGTGGAGCAGACGATTGCAAACTGATTTTTGGTCTTCCCTCCATATTGTCTTCTCACGCCCAACGCCAGTGGGCATGGAAAACTCTGCCCCTAGACTTTATTAATAGGGGCATAGGGTACAGAAGGAAGGAAGTTTTGTTAAAACTGGTTCGACCTCAAATGGAGTATTGTGTCCAGTTCTGGGTATCCAACTTTAGGAAGGATGTAAAGGCATCAGAAAGGGTGCAGAAAAGATTCATGAAAATGGTTCCAAGGATGAGGAAATGCAGTTACGTAGATAGATTGGAGAGGTTGGGACTGTTTTCCTTGGAGAAAAGAAGGTTGAGAGGTGAATTGATAGAGGAATTTTCCAGATAAAACTCGCAAAACTTTGTCTTAGGTACTGCTACTAAATGCATTTAATTATTGTTAATAATATTTAATATTGTATGAAGTTATAGCATGTAACATTTAATTTTGTGAACCTTATTATTTTGAGAAGTAAATTCTAAGTAGAAATGGTCATCCTCTATAACTTGGCCCTTGGAAGTCCTCCCTACATTATATTGCATGTCCCATCATGGCATTTACCAGGTAACCTGTATAATCTTGCTTTTTCCACCTTTAGTACATTGCTAACATCTGTGTAAAGTTTTGTGTGCATATGTACAACTGTCCTTCAAGTCTCAATAGGTGGATTCTTTTCACTTTAGTCCCAGCTGGAACTGCAGGACCATCTGGAACTCAATTCTTTGAATTGCGCGTCCAGCAGTTGCTTTTTACCAGAGTAAACCAATTGTCACCCTGCCTCCAGGCTCCGTAACCAATTAGGGAGGGCAGGTGGGATATGTCCATTTTGTCAAAGGAAGGATTTCTAATAAAGAATCCAAGAGCTAGAAAAACTCATCAGTGCTTGGATTTTTGAGGCTGTAGTGCAACAACCACAAGAATGGAGAGGAGGTCAATGAAGGCTGCTCCCCAAGTCTCTCAGTCTTACCTGGCTTGTGGTGGGGTCTAAGGGGCTATAATGAAATGAGTTCTTCCAAGGACAGGAAGAAAAGGCTAATCTTTCCAACCAAGCAGGCATGGATAGAAGTGACCGAGGAAGCTGCAGGAGTCTCTCCAACCTGAAGATGGTGAACCAAGAGGATCTAGCATCTCAGGATGAAATGACAGGTGAGTGGCATCACTCTTTCAGATGCCATGCCCTGCACTCTGACTTTCCCAGCCTTCTCTTGCGCAGCATACCTCAGATCAACACATCTTTCAACTCCACTCATTCCTCTCTCTCTAGGCACATCACATCCCCATGCCATTATGAATTCTCACACCTCTCTACTTTCACTCTTTGCAGGCAAAGAGAGTGCACAACTTTGGTGACAGGCAGAGGAGACGCACGGTGAATGGGGGGGAGGGGGGTGGGGGTGGCCCTCCAGTTTCAGGCATCCTCTTGGTCATTGCTAATGTCTGCCTATTTGCTCCACTAGAAAGGAGTTCTTGTTGCAGGAGGCTGCAGGTATCAGCAGCGACCTGCCATGAAAGCCTGAGCCTCCTGAGTCACAGGCACTCACACATGTCAAGTGAATTGATCCTTTGCCTGTAGATCCTGTGTGGGTGTCTCACCTCATTCCAGTTGGATCGTGGTGTCCATTTCATTTTGCCTGTGGAGCAGTGTGCACTTGAGGAGAAGGCTGCTGGGGCTGCTGCTGGTGTTGCTCCTCCTGTTGTTGATGCTGTTGTTGGTGGTGTGGTTTCTGCTTTTGCCCCTCAGGTGGAAGGTGGAGCTGCATAAAGTGCTCCAATGCCATGGTGAAGAGTGGCAGCAGGAAAATGCAGCTGAAGGTGACTGATGTGCTAGACAGATTAAATGACTTCCAATAAGTTGGCAATGACCTGTCAAACAGCAAAAATACTCTCTGAGGGAAGAAGGGCTTTGAACAGCCATCTCTCAATGGCCATGGCTGGAACTCTTCAGTGTAACTGATCAAAGCCTTCTCAACTTGTCAGTTTCACTGAGCATGCTCTTTCTGCTCTGCATTTGTGTGGTAATTATGGTTTTATTTAGCTATAATGTACTTTTAAGAATAATGCTTGGAGATCACATTATCTATAGTAACCAATAGGAGAGTAGCATAGGCTACCTCAGTAGTTAGTGTTATTGAGATAGAGTTGGAGTCGAAAGCTGCTGAGTTCCTTGTAAATAAACTTAAATTTTCCACCCAATAAATGTCTGTGGATCTACTCTATCAATAGTAGCAACTCGGCCACTACTCACAACAAACTGGCAACAAGGATAAAACGAGATTAAACAGAAGAAATCAAGTTGAGAAGAAATCGGCACTGTACCTCACCCAGTGATTGTAAGTAGAAAGCTCCGTTAAAATTGAAGAAGCTATCCCCTCCCAAATTGCTGCAATTCAGAGGAATTGATCCTTTTGATCCAAACAGATGATTGGTCTCATTACATAGAGCGCCTTGGATTCATTTTTCAAGCAAACGAGAATGCAGGGGAAGAGAAGAGGCAAGAGACTCTCTTAAGTACATGTGGGAATAAAACCTAAGGTTTGATTCAAAGTTTGACAGCACCCAGTACCCCAGCTTCGAAGAATTTCGATGAATTGGTGGACCTCGTGAAGGATTATTATCAACAAAAGCCCTCAGTAACGATGCAGACGATCAAGTTTAATGCGAGAAATAGAGCCCTGGATGAGACCGTTGCATATTATGTAGCAAATTTAAAGTAGCCAAGGGAACATTGTGAGTTTGGTATGTCTCTAAACGACATGCTTAGAGATTGTTTAGTGTGTCGTGTGAAGGAGGACACTATTCAGGTAAGGCTGTTATCCAAGTGAATTTGGATTTCAAGTAGGCACTAGAGATAGCACTGGCCATAGAAAGTGCAGTAAGAGATTCAAAAGCAACACAGGATGCGCAAAATGGCGCCGTGCTCCACATCAGGCAGGAAACCCCAGCTGAAAAGAGTGCGAAAATGCAAGACTCTGCCAAAAATCTAGCTGAAGAATAAGGAAAAATAACTTAGCAGTGAAGTCAAAGAAAAACTTCAATAAAAGTCGAAACAAGCAGTCTTTTGACAATTGGCAGTTTAAAAAAATCGAACGCTGTTATTGTCACAGAAATTGACATATAATGAGACAGTGTAAGGAAAGATTCAAGCAGGCTTGCAAGCAAAAGAAGAAGCCCAATGAAATCTCCAATGTAGAAGAGCCTGAAAAAACAAATTCAGACATTTACTCATTGTTTAATCTGAAAGTTGGAAAGACAGAACTAATATTTATCACAGTGAAAGTAAATGGCAAACCTGTTAGGATGAAAGTGGACACGGGAGTTTCCACTGTAGTAATTGGGGAACATATCTACAGATATCTGAATAATGATGAACACCAATTAAATTTAGAAGAAACCGCTACCAAACTAAAAACATACACGGGTGAATACGTTCAAGTAAAAGGCATAAGCAGAGTAGCTATCTATTATGGAAGCAAATTGGCAAAGCTACCCTTGATGGTGGTAGCAGGCAAGGGGCCAACCCTTCTGGGGCAAAACTGGTTAAAGGAGATTAAGTTAGAATGGGCTGAAATTTTCCAGTTGAGAGAAAGTGTGTTACCAGAGGTACTTCAAAAGTACGCCACAGTCTTCAAGGACGAACTTGGGAAGATCCAGGGGCTGAAGGTAAAAATTCATGTGGATCCAGAAGCAACCCCTCGATTCATGAAGGTGAGACTGGTACAATATGCATTGCGAGAAAAAGTCAGCACCAAACTGGACAGACTAGAGAAACTGGGCGTTATATAACCTGTGCAGTTCTCAGAATGGGCAAAGCCCATAGTCCCAGTCCTTAAGCCCGACCAAAGCATCTGAATTTGTCGAGACTACAAATTGATGGTTAATAAAATAGCTAAGCTAGACAGACACCCCATTCCAAAAATCGAAGACCTATATGCCAAGTTGGCAGGTGGAACCACCACCACGAAGCTTGATATGAGCCATGGTTATCAACTAGAGTTAGATGATGCCTCTCTGGAATTTGTCACAATTAATACGCACAAAAGGTTATACCAATATACACGATTGCCTTTCTGTGTCTCCTCAGCTTGCGCCATCTTTCATGGAACAATGGAAAGCTTTACTGCTGGGACTGCCCCAGGTTGTAGTCTATTTAGACGATGTATTGATGACAGGATTTACTGAAAAAGAGCATTTGGCAACCTTAGAAGAAGTCTTAAAATGTTTCTTGCAACCTGGAGTGCGCTTTAAAAAAATGTGCATGTTCCAAGCGAAGGAGGTAATCTATTTGGGTAACCGGATAGATTCTCAGGGCCTCCACCCAATTGAGGAGAAAGTGAGAGCCATAAGGGAGACACCTGCACCAAAGAACATCTCAAAGCTCAAATCATTCCTAGAAATGATCAAGTGCTATGGGTGGTTCTTACCCAATTTGTCTACAGTGCTGGTCCCCCTCCATTCTCTACTCAAAAAGAACAAACATTGGTCTTGGGAGGTGCCCCAGAAACAATATTTTATAAAGATGAAACGATTGTCGCGCTCGTCCAATCTATTAGTGCTTTATGACCAGACGAAAGAATTGGTGCAGACACGTGATGCATCTCCCTACAGAGTGGGAACAGTGCTCTTTCATCGGATAGACAATGGCAAGGAACGGCCTATAGGTTACGTATCAAGAACGCTTACCAGAGCGGAAACGGACACTCGCAGATAGAAAAAAAAGCCTGTCCATCTTTGGTATCAAGGAATTTCACCAGTACATATGCGGCCACCATTTTCCAATCATTTCAGACCAAAAACCATTGCTAGGATTGTTTATTGAGGACAAGGCTATAACACCGATAGCCTCAGCAAGAATACAACGATGGGCTTTAATCCTGGCAGCATACGAGTATGCTTTCGTACATAGGCCTGGAAATCAAATCGCAAACACTGATGCCCTTAGTCATTTGCCTTTACAAGAAAATGATGAGCACATTCCAGTTCCACAGGAACTTGTTATACTGTTAAATTTCTTAGATTCCTTGCCGGTATGTGCTCAACAGATCAGAGACTGGACAAGTCGAGACCCAGTCCTTTCTCAAGTGTGAGAACAAATGATTCATGGTTGGCCACAGGAGCCCGTATCTGATTAAATGAACTGTAGTTTAACAGAAGACATGAAATAACCATCCAGGATGGCATCTTATTGTGGGGAGCATGAGTGATAGCACCAGCAAAGGGAAGGGAGCCACTTTTAATTGAACTAAACATCGCACATCCAGGAATTTTCTGAATGAAGGCCATAGCATGCAGCTATCTATAGAAGCCTGGGGTGAAATAGAGAGTTAAGTAAAGCAATGTGTGCAATGTCAGCAACTGCAAAAGTTGCCATCGATAGCTCTTTTACACCCTTGGGAGTGGCCAGGTAGACCCTGGGTGTGGTTACACATTGAGTATGTGGGACATTTCTTGGGAAAAATGTTTCTGCTCATTGTCAATGCCCATTCAAAATTGTTGGACATATATGAGGTGAAGTCACCAACGTCGACTACTACAATTGAGAAGCTACGTCAAAGTTTTGCCATTCACAAACTACCAGAAGTAGTCATTTCTATTAATGGCATGGCACCTATGCGTGTTGAGTTTCAATGGTTTATCAGCCTCAATGGTATCACTCATGGAAAAACTTCACCAGAGCACCCTTCCTCAAATGGACTAGCCGAAAGGGTGGTTCAAACGTTCAAGGCAGGCATGAAAAAGTTAACTGGTGATTCCCTAGTGTCCAAGCCAGAACGCTTTCCTTTTCATTACAGGACCACCTGTCACACAACAACAAGTGTTACACCTGCGGAGTTATTGCTGAAACGCTGTCTCAGGAAGCGATTGAGCTTAATAATGCCGAATTTAGAGGGGAAGGTGGATAGGAGTCAGGGAAGCCAGAAAACTAGACATGACTGGCATAGTCGTGGGAGGAAATTTATTGTGTGAGAGATGGTATACATGAAGAACTTTGGAGAAGGACCGGGTGAAATAAGTGCATTGACTGGACGAAGGAGGTTGAAGGATGGATCATATGGAAACATGTGGACCATTTTAGGAAGAGAGAGACAAATCACCAAAAATTGGTTCTACCAGTGATCATGACTGGGTCTGCATTTCCCTTTGAGGATACTCAACCCAGGACAGACATGTCTGATGCTCCTGTTAGAGTTGAGTGTACAGAACTACAGGTGCCCACCAAAGCACCTGATGTTCAAGCAACTCCGGAAAAGGAGGTTCCTGACAAAGCATCTGAAAGTGTGGAGCTGAGATGTTCTACGCATAGCAGGGAACCACCTGAAATACTGAACCTGTAAATTCCTTATCCACTGTAAATATTAAGTTGTCTTGAAAAAATTGTATTTGTAAATATAATATGTATATCCGAATTAAAGGGGGAGGAATGTAGCAATTATGGTTTTATTTAGTTGTAATGTACCTTTAAGAATAATGCTTGTTAAGGAAGATCACATGAGCTATAGTAGCCAATAGGAGAGTAGCACAGGCTACCTCAGTAGTTAGTAGTATTGAGATAGATTTAGAGTTTAAAGCACCCACCTAGTGGCTGCTGAATGCCTTGTAAAAAAACTTGGGGCTGGATTTTCAGCTCGGCATGCAAGCAACCGCCTGACACATGCGAACATGAAATAGCGTGTGATGATCAGGCAAACGTCCCAATCGTGCACTTGCGCGATATTTCAGTCGGCATGTGCACACAGGTGTCGGCAGCGTGCCCACTGACAGTTAAGAGGGCTGTTAAGCCCATTAATAAATTAATTAGAGTGAATTTTTCCCTGCCCGTCCAATCTTATGGATGTGGGCAGGCAAAACGGACAAGCGGCCTTTGGATTTTTGAGGAAACTTCATTCATGGGCAGGATGAGCTTTCCGATGTTAATTAAAATTAAAATAATTATTTTTAAATCTCCTTTTTAACATGTTCCTGCTCATATGATGTAGTCACCTGAGGGGACATGTTTACCTTAATTTTAATATCTTTATTTTTAATGTTAGAAATCTTTAGCTCCCTGAGGCAACTCTGTGCCTTCAGGGACCTTTCACTGAGCACCCCGGTGCTGACTTCTGCACTTGGTCTCCTCTCCCCCCCACCCAAGCAGCGCTGGCCGTTAATTGGCCAGCCAGTGTGAAATCACAGTCGGGGCCCGATCGCGGGCAGTGGACAGTTTCGCGGCTGCTCCCGGGCCTGACTGCCAGGCCTGCCTGACGAGGTAAAAATCCTGCCCTTAAAGTTTCCACCCAGGAAGTTTCTGCGGATCAATTCTGTCAATAGTACCAACTAGGCCACCACTCACAACAAGTTCCCTTAGTGACCCTGGTGAATTGTTAACAGATAGTGAAACAGCTTCCCTGGCTGTCAAATCCAGAATTCAGGGCTAAATATCTTCATGATTGTCTTCTTAACAACCTCAACAATTTCTTAATTATTTATGTGACAGACCTAATTGGGTTCTCCGTTCGCCTCCAACGTCACCCCACAGAAAGCCAGAAAAGGGCGGGATCATACCAAGATCCTAGCTCAACATCACTTTCCAGGACCTGCCCACCCCTCTCGTTCTGAAACTACCTACAACAGCAGAGGTACATTCTGTCCTATATGTCCAGTTATATCCTGTCTACTGCTTTATAGCAAACAGAGTCCAGTAGACTCAGACCAGAAGCCATCCCCAGAGCTTCCTAATCCTTGTCATGGACTTTAGACCTTTGTAATTCGGCTATAGAAGCAAGGAAAGATCAGGGACTCCAAGTAACTACATTGTTGTCATTTACTGCTTTGGGATATGCATACAATCTTGAAGCTCACTTTCATGATGGACTAAACATACATTCCAATCACAAATCTATTTGATATTTGGGAAAGGTGTCTGCTGTTCCAGAAAAGTGCTCTTATAAGTATGAATGCCTCATTCTATCCGAAGCTTCCAGCCAAAATACACATTTGAAGAGGCTTCACTAGCCTGTTATTCTGCTGAACATGGTGCAATATTAGTTCCTTGTGCATACTATATTGCATGGGAGGAAACCATTCAGCCCATTGTGCCTGTACTGATTGTTTGAAAGACATATCCAATTAGTCCCACTCCTCTGCTCTTTAATCATATCCTGCGAATGTTTCCATATACAATTATACAGATCTTATACACAGGCTTGTGGGTATCCTATATATGTTTATATGAGAAAACAAATTTAATTTCTGAGCCCCTGTATTATATAGCACAACTAATTTTAAAACTATTAGGAATATTAAGCAATGCAGAAGAGGTGTTTGGAAAGACAAGAAAGTATTTCAAAAGAAACTAAGTTTGCAAGTGTCTTGATCATGTGAGAAGCACTAGTCATGGCCACTAGTTTCATCCGTAAAAGGACTTTCAGTCATAAAATTAGCCTGCAGTTAGGCAGCTGGCAAACAGAAAATTCTGCTGGTGGTCCTTTTTATGTCAACGTAAAAGGAAAATGTGAACACCAAGTTTAACTTTTAACACCAGAGAAAGGTATATCAGGTTACTGTACAGTAATGGACGAAAAAAAGAGTTTGTTAGAAACAAAAGGCAAAATTGTCGGCAGCTTCTATTATTCTTTCAGTTTTTGCTTTGTATTTGTAGCGTGGAGTAACATCTTCTCCAGATTCACTCATCCATGTAGTTCATAGACTCAGATTCCAAGCACATCTTTTTGTTCTAAATTATGAAGTTAGCTGCACAGTTACACAGTAAGAGTGCTTAGAAAACATTTTAGATACAATCTGGCAACTGCATTTATAAAATAAAGCAGACTTCATATAAACAATAGTAAAATGAAATATAAAAAAGTAGAGGAGCTCAACTTTAAAAATGGAAATTAAAAAAAAAATACTCCAAGGAGGTAAAAATGCAGAAGAGAGAAAATAGAGTTCTAGGAACAGTTAAGGGATTAAAGGATTAACTCCATGGTCACGTCTATTCACATGCTAATGTATGCAAGGAGCTAATGAGAGGGCAATTCACACCTAGACTAGGTGTGAAAAGGTTTAGGTGTGTGTTTGCATATTAAATCCTAGTTAGCTGTGGCTAACTAGATTGCTTTATGAGAATTAGTCCTATCAAGACAAAAAGTGATCTTAAAGAAATTAATGGAAACATTTTGGTATTTTGGAATTCTATGCTAATAAGCAATTATGATATAAAATAATATAACAAGAATAGGCATCAGTATATTGGCAACTAGCATGTCCTAATACATATTTATCAGTAGTGTTAGAATAATGTGGCACTGGTCAGCCCTTAATTACACTTGTCTTGATTCTGCATGCCCAGTAGCGATAGAGCACCAGTCATCCTTTAAATAAAGAATCTAAAAACATAACATTACTGTCTGGCAATATAGATGTTAATGTTGTTACCCTCTAACTTGACTCACAGCTAGTCATTGAATTTGATGTCACTTTACAGCTGAGCACTAAGGTGTGGGTTTGCGGGCTCATTTTAAACCTTCATTCCACTAGTGAACATTGAAGAATAAATACATTTGGTTATTATTAACCTTTTCACCTTAGCATCCTGGAATCTTAGTATTCTATCATCGAGTGTTCCGAAATTCATATAATACCACTGGCCAGTAATTTGATAGAAAAATTGTCAGAAAATCATTTTAAATTTTGTAGTACTCCCTCCCTATGCACAGGTGTATCAGGACTGATGGTGCTAAGGGGGCCTTCTCTTTTATGTATCATATTCATCCGCAAGTAACATGATTTATCAAATGTCATATTCTGCTCTGCCATACTCATCTGGCGCTACTGGCCACAAAAGTTAATTGCTGCGAAAGGCCCTCATTGCAAATCACTATCTGAAGGCCTTATTAGCTTCTGAATGCAAACACAAGTCATACTGCAGAGATAGCTGTACACTAATGACACCAAGGCTAGGTAATTGCAATTTTTTAACCTTTTAAATACCACACATTATGCACTACAGCTAGGAGCATAAAGAGCAAAGTGGTAGTGATTGAAAATGTAGATTTGCAAAATATCATGCATATATAGTCATAAATCTTGTGTGGACAATGAATAAATAAGCTAAATGCTAATACAATTTTAATCAGTATTACTACAGCAGTTAGCTGTGCTTTTGCTTTAAAACAACTGGATTAAAAATTTCTTTGTGTCCTCCTAAGTTTACAAAAGCTGCCAGAAGTGCAATTGATTCCACTTTATTGCATACATATAACCTTGTCATTTGCATACACTTTCTATGTGTCATTAATATTTATCATTATGTAAAATACTTCTATTAATTATACTGTATTTCCATGATGCTTTTACAGTGTTTGGCTATTTGCTTATTTCCGTTTAATTTTCACAATACTGTTTATGCTTCTGGGATAGTTTCTATCTTATAAGTGATGGGATGAAAACAATTCAATTGATACACTGTTCATAGGTAAAAAAAATCTTCATGAAATATTAAGAAGCCTTCTTTTAAAATAATGGTTTATAATTGCCTATTAGGGCTAAATGTAATAGACAATTGTTATAGCTTGAGCAACACAATTCACTTTATTATTATTGTTGTATCACTCAATTTGTAATTGTATAACTTTGTTAACACTAAGAGGAAACAGTGCTGATGTGTTTCTTTTCAGGGACTATAATATCCGTAAGTAGGTTTGCATTTTACTTTGTTTTATCTTTGATTTTTCCTTCTTTGTCCCTTTTCTATCTCTCCTTGCCTTTGTCTCCATCTCTCCCTGCATCGTAATTCTAATCTCAATGGCTGGCGGTATTTTTCCTCCATGAAAATTACTTGCCTGTTATTTTCTTTCAGGCCCTGACCCTGAAATCATCTGATCAAGCTGTTGATGCTGAGTGCATTTGCACATCCTGTCAATGGGATGAGAATAAGTCCCCAGCTTTTTTAATTACAAGGATAACATATTCACTCATCTAATAATGTAGATGGTTAGCAATTTTAAATTTTAATAATCAATTACTAGAAGTAATTCTCCATTAAATCACAAGAGAGTCATTAAATCTCAAAAGACAGAACACGGCCGCATGCAAAAGCAGCAAATGCGCTATTTTTAACTACCATTAGGGAATATCTTATTCTCTTTCATTTCTATGCATTTCTCATACGTTTTCATGCAAACTGTCTCAATTACCACAGAAAAAGAATGCCTGATCATATAAATAATGAAGGAAAACACAGGAAATAGTACAAGCTTTGAGATTATTCCTTTGTTAAAGTAATGGAATAATTCAGAATGTGAATATATTTGGAGTGAAAGGCTCCAGTACTTCAACATATAATGACACAAGCTATCACATTTAATTCCCCACAAACACTTCATATGTGATGTTAAGCAGTGAAATGGTGTGACACGTGCTGGAAGTAATATTATTATGTTTTACAACTTTTTAGATCCTGGCCATTGATATTTGAGAGTACTGATTATAAAATAGCAGAATGCCAACTCCATTTTGGGGGCTGCAAAATCTCAGTCATGACTGAAAGTCATAGGCAACTTCATTCAGTAGGCACATTTTTCATATACATATTTGTACTGTTAAATAAATAACGGACTCAGGTGAAAGTAAAGGAGATTGGTCAGGGGCTTATCCTACTGAATGACCACCTTGATATTTTATAAGGGATTGACACCCCAGGTGGACATCGGAAAACAGTTTACCTCAACTTGCAGAAAACTTTTGAAAGAGTCAACCATGAAAATATGCTACATAAGTTTAAAGCATTGGGTATCATATTTAAAACTTGAAGGTGAATAAGGAATTTCCTGAAAGAGAGAAAGCAGTGTTTATTTACTACTAAGGTGAGTGAAATGCACTAAGTACTCCAGTACTTGATGCAAATTGGGGAGGGAAAGTCTCATGAAAGAGCCAAGGAGTTACAGAAGGACCTAAAGAAAGGGCAAGAAAGAAAAAGTATATAAAATTAAATATAGATAGCTGCAAGGTTGCATTTCTTGGATGAGAAAATGAGATACATATTTAATGGACGGCCTTGAACTTACTAGGAAAAAGGAAGACAGAGCTCTGACAGTTATCGTAGGCTCAAACTGATCATGCCCAGTTATCAAAGAGCAGTAATTAACAAAACAGAATGCTGAGTTTGGATAGCACTAAGGCCAGGCAAAAGCTTGAATATTGCTTTCAATTCTGCCCACTGAGGCACAAGGGAAATATCTAAGCCCAGGAAAGATTGCAAAGAAGGGTCATGGGGTTGATCCATGGTGTTAGAGAACTGAAAATCTAGATACAGGTGAGTAAAAATTGACTTTTTAGGAGGATGTAAGAAACTGAATTAAATGAAAAAAGGTAATCTTCAGCAGTACTGCAAGTTAAACTATGGGCAGAATTTTGCCCTTGATGGGCGGGCGGGCCCCATGGGCTCAGCAGCAGGAGGGCAGCTGATCACCGCCACCGAAACGGGCCCCACCACCATTTTGAGTGGGTGGGCCAATTAAGGCCCACCCAGCGGCCTGCCCGATGGGAAGCGCTATGCACTTCCTGTGCGAGGTGGGGGGGTGGAGAGGATTCCCCAACTGTCAGAGTGCGTTCTTTCGCGCATGCGCGCGTAAGAGCTCACATCTCCCTGAGACTAAGTGCTGAAAGTTTTATAAACATCAAAAATAAAAGAAATAAAAAAATTATTAACATGTCCCCCTCATGTGACAATTAAAGTTTTTTAAAAAAGTTTTTTAAAACAGACATGAAACTTCATCCCGCCAGTGGATGAGGTTTCTTGTTTTTTCAGAAGCCCGCTGGGGCTCCTGGCCTGCCCGCCAGCCTTAAGTTTGGATGGGCAGGGCCTTTAACTGTCTTAATTATCCTGTCAATGGTCTCAATTGGCCATTGACAGGTCGGCGGGCGGACAGCTGATTTCGCTGTCCATCTGCCTTCCTAAAGATTTAAATGGGGTGGGATGACATCAGGGGTTCCGCCTGATATAATCCCGTGTAATTTCCGGGTCAGCTAGCAGGCCCCGCCCCCAGCTCACCAATGGAAAAATTCTGCCCTATAACTATAGGATGAGGAGACAACCGGTAAAAATTGGTAAGGTCAAAATTCAGACTCATTCCCTGAAGCAAATTATCATAAAATGAATTATAATTGCTTAGATGGTCTTCAATGTAAAAGACAAGAACTTTGGAACCAATTAAGATGCAATTAGGTTGTGGGGATGGGATGGGGCAGAACCATTGTATGTTGTTGTTGAAAGATCAGCTAGACGGGCTGAATAGCCTCTTTAGTTGGTACCTATCTATGTGACATAAAGACAAGTGATGGAAGTCGTTACCCACAGGGGTAAACTTTTCACTGGCCAAGTCAGATCAATATTGTCACAAGTCATAAAAGCACAAATCATTTTATGGAGGAAGCATATCAGCAATAGACAACAGTAGGATTAAACAAAGATTTTGCCTAACTGTTATGTTCATAGTAACATAAATACAGTGTGCAAATCCTAGTATAGGGTTGCTAAATCAAACTAGCTCTGATGATTCCACCAAAATCCATCCAAATTGCTGTCTAATGATGAATTATATTAACATTGATTTAACAACAAGTTCCTCATAATCCAAGGTACAACAATGAGTGGTATGGAAACTATCCTATAAATTTGAGCAACCAATTTGGCAGATGTGACATGACTCACTCAGTTCTTAATACGATTATTGGTATCAAGCTGAGAGTGATCTAAGATTAAATATAACATTGAAATGAACAAAAGCATAGAAAATAATAGATGTTACAGTGTAAAGTGGCAAAAAAGTCAGAGCATTAAAGAATTCCTTCATAAGCAGGAAAAAAAATCATTGGTCATAGCTGTGACTTCAAGACTATTTAATTGTTTGGCTCAGTCAGTTCACTGGTGACAGTATGGTTGCTAGAGAAACATTTGTTGTTTTAAGCAGTTTTTCTCCAATGAAAGGATAACAGCTGTTCAGAGCTAAACATTCAGTTGTCTATTACTAATGACCTTATAAGGAATGGAAATAGTGCTGTACAAATTGTAGTTCTTGGGCTGATAACGCAGGCTGTTGTATAAGTGAGTATAATGTATATTTTAGGTGTAATTTTTAATATTATGTTTTTGGGATTATAATGCTACATTTGTACATTAGTTATGAATGAGAAGAAATATAACCCTGCATTCACAAATGTAAGGTATCAACCTGTATTGTCCCATCTGAGTGGAAAGCAGAAAGGTGTCAGAATCAGATCTCATTAAAGACAGACCAGTGTCCTTATTACCAGAGTTCATCTTTTATAAATTCTCAGAGATATGGCTGTGTTGCCTGCCAAGACTGTGACTGGAGCAGCATTGAAAGATTGATAGGTCCCCCTGTTCATGCCATGTCAGTCTGCTGTTTCAATCTAAAAACTCTACTCAGAATATCACAGTAAAACTTCACACAATGCTCCTTGTGTTTTGCGAGACTCTCCCAGGCAGTGTCATTGTCTATCCTTTGTAGACAGAAGTTCAAATGTAGAGTTACCGACCACTTGGTGAATAGAGGTCAAACAAGCATGCATTTGTTTATGAGAGATCGGTGATTTGCCTGTTGAAACATTAGGAGAATTCCGTCAAATCCTTTCGTGTTTTCTCCATCAGCCAGGATCACATTTGTGTGATGCCTGTTCTTATTACAGTTGTCTCTGGCACCGGCATTTTGATAGTTTTGAACAAGTTTTTCTTTAATAATGTATGGATTAATAATCTGTGGGTCTGTATTGTATATATGAGATGACTGTTGAAGTTCTGTAGTATATTTGACTGGTAATAGAAAGGTAGTAATATACTTGTGTAGCTGTGAGAACCTGTAATTGATGATCACTACAGGCATGAGTGAGTTGAAATGGTTTTTCACAAGTGAAGGAACATTCAAAATGTCTACCACAGCTCAATAGCTCTTCAACTCTGTTAGTTTAGGTTGTGTTGGGTATGCATCTAGCTAATATTAAGTGAAAATTCACTTCAAGTGGGTTATGATATTTATTTTACACTAAAGTACACTATAACTTTCATGAATGATGTAAATGCTATTGATCCTGTAGAATACATTCCATCGGATTGCTTTTACCCCCTTTATCTGGTGCTATGGCAATCACGTTCTGATTGTGAATTCCACCAAGTGTTTATCACAAATCACAGGGACTTCAATGATCAGCTTGCCCTCTCAATAAATACTAGGCTGTTCCCAGCTCACATGGGGCATCACTTTTAGTTTTGTCTGCCATAAAGCTCAATTGGCAAAATAACCAAAACCTGTAGCAGTAAACTTATGATTGAAACACACCCACAAAATTTATATAAATATTAAAATGCTTAGCATTTTAGTTGGGTTTTTTTGCATAATAAATACTTTACATGTTTCTTTAGATGGTTGTATTTTGTTGGATAAATTATCATTGTTTAGAATAACTGTTTCCAAAGTGAACTGAAGATAAAGTGAGAAAGATTTCTTGCTGTCTGTTTTGAAAGCACAAAAGATTTCAAACTTGAGTTGGTAAATGATCTTGCATTATGATGTAATTTTGTATGATAAATGAGGTAAATGAGAAACAATATTTTTAAAACATTGATATACCAGAGTATTTTTGAAAATTGAAGATATAGTAAAAATATAGTTGTCTAGGGACCATACTTGAAGTACCCACATGTAAATAGTCAATAAACACCTTGGCTTTACCTTTACACTTTTGCATTTGCTGAGGGGTCATTCTTCTGTGCATTCCCCAGATGCAGTGGTTTATCGCTTAAACATCCAATCAATGCCACACCTGGAAGAATGTGTATCTTTATTCAATAATAGGGCGTGGATGTAGTGTACAGAACTCGTTAGACATACCCACAGGGAGTGTCAGTAGCCCCAGTGTTTCCTTTGCCAGAAGGTAGTCTAAAAACAGTCTGAAAATTCAATACCACATTGACTCAATATGTTGTACAATCTCACTTCGCTTCTAAGCTGTTTCACTGTAAAATCTGTTAGAGAGAAGAAGCTTTGAGACAAAACGTATTCGGAGTCTAAATTTTGGTCTTACATTACAAAATATCAAAGTAATTAAAATATTGATGTTGATAAAATATTTTGATTGCAACAATGAATTTCTTTATTGCAATTGGTTTTTGTGTATTGCAAAGGTAGCAGGATAGGAGTCAATCTAGATTCCCAGTGGCATTGGACCGAATTGAAGATTTTCAGCCTTAATCATGAATTTAGCACAATTCACCCCTGTTCTGATGGTTCATGTGGCTAATATTGAACCATACAGACTAAGAAGGTCCTTGGTTAATCCCTAGTTTGTGCTGAGTTAGCTGATCCCAGCCAAGGGAAGTGCTGCAATTAGTATCAGAGTCCTAAGAATAGCGAGATTCAAAATCAGCTATTTAGTGAGCACTGCTGTAATGTGCATGTGTGTGAACATCAGCTGAGGTAGGAACAGATTCATCGCTGACACCTATCCCCTCCCTCCTCACAACCAGTACATATATACACACACACACTCGTGCTCACATGCCCACTCTCTCACACTCTCACACAGCAGAATCAAAAGCCAAAAAATCACTATCTGAATGGCCAACATGGAAAGTTACTAAATGGCTTTTAGAACTATGAGCCTCATGGATCATTGCCTTCAGGAGACAACAGGCAAAAAAATATAGCGGTAAAGAAACATTAACATTGAGGGGAAGTTTCTTTGTGTACTGTGTGGAGATTTAATGCATGCCATCAATAAGCAGGTGACAAACAAGAGCTAATTATGGCTAATGTTATAGTAACAATATTAAGTACCTTCTTTAATTTCCCCTTCAAAACCAGGATGGAGTGGGCCCATTATTTAGTGGTCCACTTACAGATGTTTTATCCTAATGAGAATAGTGTGAGTAGGGAAACATCTGAATCCTGATTGTCTAGTGGAATACGAATCCATTTTGCTGCAGTCTCTGTCTGCGTGCATATATGTGGTGGGTGGAGTGGAGAAGGGATTTGCTTGAGAGGGTAGAAAGTATCCATTTTCCCTGGTCCTTTTTGTAAACTTATTGGTCAGGATCTTCCATGAAGTGGCAGTCATTGTCAGATTACTGCTCCACTCAAAATTTTCCACATCTAGGCGCTACTCCACAATTCTTGCCAGGTCTTCCCAGTCTGGCTTCTCCAGAAATGTTAGTGAATGGATGAATGTTCGTGAATGGTGAATGGGTGAGTGGGTGAATGGGTGAATGGGTAGGGTGAGTAGATGGGAGAGCTAAGTGGGTAAGTGGGTAGGGTGGCAGACAGGTAGGGTGGCAGACAGGTAGAGTGGTAGGTGGGTAAGGTGGTTTGTGGGTCAGAGGTAGCTGAATCAGGTCAGGAGGAGTGGTCATATCAGGAGTTGGTTGGGTTGAGGGACTAGTCAGGTGGTTCAGGGTAGTCAGGTCTGGTCGATGGGGTGATCGGGGTGGTAGGTGGGTTAAGTTGGATTATGTCAGGCTGTAGGCATGGGTGTAGCGTGGGCGGGTGGTGTGTTGGTCAGTGTATGCGACTGGGGGGGTCAGTTCTGTTGTTACCCAGGAGTTAGACTAGGATTTTTCTGTCTAACGTTTCCTGGGTAATTATTCAGGTAAGTACCATGGACTGTCCGAGGTCTCCGACTCTAACTCAGAGTTTGAGATATTCGCAGAGGGCCCCAGGAAGCATGGGAATTGGCCACCTGAAGTTCAAACTTCCTTGGTAATTCCCGTGGAGGCAGTGCATCAGGACTGCTATGGGGTCCCAATGCACATCTTGGATCATACGTCCAGTCTCTGATGATCCGGAGACTGGAAGATCTGGGCCATTGTTCCAGGAGGTGGGTGACTGCCTATTATGGTGCAGTCTAAGTCTGATTTCTATTAGTGTAAATGTGGTGGAGAAATGTATTACCTACCAAAATAATTAAGAGCAGTATGTGGCTCTGTTGCCCTAGAAATTAGATTGGTCATAAAACACACACACGCAAACATCGCAGACTGAGGCGTCACATTTTCTAGCAATGTAGATTTTTAAAAATCTATCCTGTTATAATTCAACCAAAGGTTAATACAACTTTTTAACAAACCTCTTGTCCCAAAAATAGCTTACGAATTCAGATTGAAAACTAAAAGTCACCATCTAATGGAGTAGGTTGTGGAGTATTGTGAGAAATATCCTTCAATATAGTTCCTTCAACAGGTACCAGCGAGTGAAACTATTGCTCTGTGTAGCTTTGTGAGATAAAATTCAGAAATGAGAAGATAAGACGTAGGAAAGATAATAGGGGAATTAGGAGATACATTTTTAAAATAACAAATCTATCCTGTTTCACAAATTCCTGAAAACTTTCAGCTCATTACTTGATGGGTTCCTCATTTAGCAGCTCAACTAAGAACCAGTGATACCTGCATCCTTGTTGAGTCGGTGAGGAGTGTGTATGGATGGTGGTGGTGGGGGGCGGGGTTGCTGGTAGGGTTGGCAGGGGGAAGGTTACAGTGTCTATGTGAGGGTTGCACACACTGCTCAGACCCTAAAGCTTTGGTGCTGTGATGCAACTTATTTAAACACAAGCAAGAAGTGAGCTGTACTCATGCCACTTTGATGAAAACAATTTGAGGTTTCTAGGCACATGGACAGATCACCAGCACAAATGTACTTAAATTGAAAGTGAGACCTGGTTGTTGATGGGTGCACTATAGTGCTTAGGTATAGCTCTACCAAGTCACCCAGCCACAAAAATACTTACTTATTGTGTTGGTCAGTACAATTCCTTTATAGAAAAAAACACCTGTTCAGATCACCTACTACTTTTTTATTTTTCATTACCATTTCATTTTCATTACTATTTTTCACTAATATTTTTATTTTTTACACCAAGTAATAATTGTAGCATTACAAAGATCTGGAATTCCAGAGTAAGTAATGCATGTTATTGCAAATATGTGCTGCACAACAGAAAAAAACAGCAGGAATGCAATACGAACCACAAAATGTAGAAATATAATTATATTGTACATTAATCAAACAACTGTAAACTCAGAAATCCTCACATTACTGTCACTGTAAACATGTTACTCTGGATTCTGGAAACATATTGGGTAGGATCAATGCAGGCGGTGAGGCTGGCTGGTGATCACTGCCCGATCTGAAACACTCTCTGTTTAAGGTTGTTTGGTGTCTTACTAAGAGGTCTGAAGGCTTGTATGGTTGAATATAAACTGTTTATTGGTAACCCATAACTGTATACATCTCTAAGGTACAGCACTACATGCTGTTGTCTCCGTATTAGCTCCTGTCAGACTCTACTACACACTGTCTACCATCATGTGACCCTCTGCATCATAGCATGGGCGGTGCCGTTCTCGCATTAACCCTTGTTCTGCCCAAACACCCTTATGCTATACCTCCCCCAAGTCCTTACCCAAATATATTTACAATAAGATCTTTACTTTACTTGCTACCCCTTCTCCACCGCCCACTCAAGCCCCTGACTTTATAAATTCAGATGGTCTGGAGGCTTGACAACTCTCCCGGAACTCATTCTGTCACATTTGGAGGATGATAGTCTCAGTTGTTTTTGGGTTGACTTTGTCGGTTTGGTATTGAAATTGTAATACTCTGTGTTTCCCGCTCTTGGTTGGCTCCATTTGATACACTTTTTGCACTTCTTCGAGTTTCTCTTTATCAACAATCCATCTGCTTTGTTCAGGCTTTGTGCGTTTGTCCCATTCCTTCTGAAGTGAATGTTCACTGCTCATTATTGGAATGGAATCGGATTTCTTTCTCCATGGGGCCCGCCATGTTCTTCCTGGAAGCTGACATTTCAAAAATGGAACCTTCATTTCCACTAGTTTCACAATTTTAGCCAAATATTTGTTTACTCTATTATTTTCCTTTTTCAAGCTTATGAATCTTTTCATTCAGCTCAGCAACTACACTAGTGAGTTTAGTTGCCCTTGTATCAGTTGTCTGAGAAATCCTTATACAAGCTTAACAACCTCACGTGGGCATTTGGCTCCTTTCAGAGTCTTTCTTCCCTGATCACTGACTGCACCTTACACTCGTTCAATTCAGATCCTCAATCTGTTTCTTAGAGTTTTCCTGATCTGCTTTTAAAGTCTGGATTTGTTCTTCCATACTGTGCATTGCATCTTTCATATTCTTCAAGTTGGATTGAAGTTCAAGAATTTCACTGCCCTTTTCACGATGAAGTTCCAACATTTCATTAGTTTTGGTTGTTAATTCAGCATTCAACCAATTGTTCTGATTCATCAGCGATCCTTTTTCCTATTCCAGGAAATTTTTATGATAGTTAATAGATGCTTCTGATACTTGAAATTCATCCATTAGAGCCATAGAAAAGTTACAGCACAGAAAGAAGCCATTCAGCCCATCATGTCTGCGCCAACCAAAAAATAAAAAATTAAAAATCTAACTGCCCATTTTAATCCCACGTTCAAGCATGTAGTCCATAGACTTGCAGGTTACAGCACTTTAGGTGCAGATCCAGGTGCCTTTGCAAATGAGTTGAGTGTTTCTGCCTCCACCACCAAACCAGGCCGTGAAATCCAAACACCCACCACCCTCTATGTGAAGAAGTTATCCTCATGTCCCCTCTAATCCTTCTACCAACCACCTTAAATCTTTGCCCACTGGTAATTGACCTCTCTGCTAGGTGAAACAAGGGAATCCCTATCTACTCTGTCTAGGCCCCTCATAATCTTGTACACCTCAATCAGGTCACCCCTCAGCCTCCTCAATTCTAAGAAAAACAACCTTAGCTTATCCAATCTTTCCTCATGGCTGCAATTTTAAAGCCCTGGCAACATTCTTATATATCTCATCTGTACATTCTTCTCCAGAGAAATTATGTTCCTCCTGTAATGTGACCAGAACTGTGCACAAAATTCCAGCTGTGGCCTAACCAGCATTTTATACAGTTCCATCATTACATCCCTGCTTTTGTATTCTATACCTCATTCAATAAAATAAAGCATTCTATATGCTTTCTTTACCATCTTATCCACCTACCCTGGTGCCTTCAGGGACCTGTGGACATGCACTCCAAGGTCTCTCACTTCCTCTCCCCCTCCCAATATCCTCCCATTTATTGTACATTGCCTAGCTTTGTTTGCCCTCCCAAATGCATTACCTTGCACTTCTCTGGGCTGAAATCCAACTGCCACTTTTCCACCCACTCAACCAAACCATTGATACAGCTCTGAAGACAACAGCTATCCTCTTCACTATCAACCACACGGCCAATTTTTGTGTCATCTGCAAATTTCCCAATCATGCCTCGCACATTAAGTCCAAATTATTAATATATACAACAAACAGCAAGGGTCCCAACAGTGAGCCCAGTGAAACACCACTGGAAACTGTTTTCCATTCACCAAAACATCCACCGACCATTACCCTTTGATTTCTGTCACTGAGCCAATTTTGAATCCAACTCACCACATTCCCCTGTATCCCATGGGCTTTTACTTTTCAGACCAGTCTGTCATGTGGGACCTTGTCAAATGCCTTACTAAAATCCATGTAGACAACATCGACTGCACTACCCTCATCAATCCACCTTGTTACTTCCTCAAAAAATTTGATTAAATTAGGAAGACATGACCTTCCCCTAACAAAACCATGCTGACTATCCCTGATAAATCCATTCCTTTCGAAGTGACAGTTTATCCTGTTTCTCAGAATTGATTCTAAATTTTCATTAGCAAGCTCATCTTTCGACCATGAAAGTTGGTTCTCTAAGCTAAACAGTTTCTCCCTAGCAGAGGCTAATTCCTCTGTGCTATCCTTCAAGCTCACATTCTTTAACATTACTTTGGCTAGTTGTTTCTGAGACTCTTCACGCTCCTTTGTGAGAACTTTGTCTTTCTCTTGCAACTATTCAACATTTTCTTCACATTCTAAGTTCTTGATTTTCATTTCAGCCATATCATTTTCCAAAAACTCAATGGTTCTCAGTAAGCTTGATATATCTGGTGCTTTTTCTTCTAATTCCTTGAGCTTCAGCATCAGATTTTCATTTTCCAATCTTATTTGTGTCTTTTCTTTCTCCGCCTGCAGCAGAGCTTTGTCTTAGTCCTTCATTTTGGTTTCACGGTTAGCCATGTCTGTCTCTGGTGAAGTCTTAACTTGTTTCAGTTCTGTAATTGTACTACTCATGGCTTCATTGTCCGCCTACAGCTTGGAAGCTTCTATGGATTTTTCTTTCAATATTTCCTCTTTTCCATTCAGCTGGTTCTTCAGCTCTTCAGTCTCTTTCTTGTACCTCTTGGCTTCCTCCGGGAATATTGAACATTGCTGAGTCTTTCCTGCCAACTAATTCCTCAATTCATTCAGACTGACATTAAATTCATTTTGCTTCTCTTCGTAACTTTCCAGAGGAATACACTTTGACTTGAAGGATCCTTGTAGCATGTGAAAGTCCTTCAACAGTTTTTCCTTTTCTTTTTGAAGCTCAATGGGTTTGTCTTGAGCCTTCTTATAATTCAGAGAGTTTCCTTGACTTTGTACTGCCATTCTTCCATTCTGCTGTTCAAGACAGTCTTCATTTCTTCATGCTACTGAAAGGTTATGTATTCCTTTTGCATTTGATCTTGAAGGAAAATCATCTGTTCTTTCAACTGTTTATTTTCTTGTTGACCTCTTGCCAACTCACGCTGTGCTTCAGTACATTTCTTTGTCACTACTGATAGCTCCAACTTTTGCTGAAGTATTATTCAACATCTTTTTTAGCTCCTTATGTTTTTCAGGGCTATGTATTGATTCTTCAAAGGGTCTTTCAAAGCAGCCACATATTTGAGTACCTTTTCTGTCTGCTTTGTGCCTGGCTATGCTTTTGGTTGAGTTCTTCCAAATCAGCTTTAATATGAACTTCTTCCTGTGGAATAGCTTCATTTTCTTTTTGCAGGTTTTGTTTCTTTTGAGTGACATCTGCTTTCCTTCATTCACAACCATCTGCTCACTCCGCACCACCACCTGCTGTTGCAGCTTGGGTATAATGTCCACTTTTTCCACAAAGGTCTATGTTTAAGCCATTCAGCTGCTTCTCAGCCTCTTCTTTCTTCTGCAATAAACTCTTCAGCTCATGCATTTCATTACACTGACATGGTCTGCAACCATCTTATGGTTTGCTTAGGTGTTGTCTCAGGGTCTCCTGTTTCCCTTGGCCTGTGGTCTCCTTGCCCCTTTGGCACTTTATTGGGGGTGTTCCAGACCATTTTTTAAAGTCTGTCACACCTTGGAGTTAAAAATATTTGTCAAAGGCTTTTAATACCTCACCAAATGTGGTTGAGGATTCATCTATACCTTGGTTTAGGATTACTTCAACTGAAAATATAACAATCAAGTATAAAAACTTATTAACTTGTACTTCTGATTTCTTACTTAACCCTGATATATTCATGTAATCTAAACATTTTCTTCTTTGTGACACCCAATTTTGTGTCTGGTTTGGCCCTTGCATGATCTCAATTGGTCTGGAAGTTTTAATTTACTATCCATGGCTGATTTTTTTTAGAACAGCTGAATACCTCTTAAATTTTCTTTTCTTCAAGATGGCTCCACAGCAGTTGTTATTTTTTTCTCTTCACTTTGTCCTTCACGTGCCTATTGGACCTTGGTGGGCTTTTAAGCAATCACCGGCTTGACTGTTTAAACTAAACGACTCTGCAGGAACTCTTCAAGCAAGCTGTTTGGGCAAGGTGCTTGAATTTTTTAGCTTATAGAATGAAGTTGAAGGGGATTTTATTTTTAGCGCTGGCTACTGTTTTAACATTTTTTTTCATTTAGTCCAGCTCGCCCACCATGTGTAATGGCACTAACTGTGGATCTGTTGCTGCGGCTTTCTTCTAGCTGTGCTCTGGTGTACTAGTACTCATCCTGATTGCTGCCTATTTTATAAAGTAACTTCTGCCTTTTTACCATATTTTGCTCACCCTTTTTATGCTCTGGCAAGGTCCCTTGACTCTGCATTCACTCAGGTTTTTCTTTTCATCTGCACAATGGATTATTATTCTGCCTTTCAGCCTTTTTTTCCTTTTTTGAATTTTGCTTTGCTTTTTGTGATCTGGCTAGGTCTTCTGACTCTGCCTCTGTGTTTTATCTTGTCTGGCTTGTTGTCTATACAGTGGATTCCTTTCAGCCTTTCAGGCTTTTTCCCTTTTTAAAAAAAAATTTGCTCAGCATTTTGTGATCTAGCTAGGTCCTTTGAATCTGTATTCGAGCAGGACTTGCAATGGACCTTTGGCCTCCACGTCTGCAATGGAGTTTCTTTTTAGGCATTTTTCAACTGTGTCTTCAATTTAGGCACACTTCTTACAGGTCAGACCGCAGTTTCTTTACTTTTTCATGCTTTTGGGATTTTGGGGTCCATCTCCTTCACTGCCACCACATTGTAAATTTGTTTGACAACTCACTAAGAGGCCTGGAGGCTTGTATGGTTGAATATAAACCATCTATTGGTAACCAATAACTATAATCATATCGAAGGTACAGTCATGCATGGATGCTGTCTCCATGCTGGCTTCTGCGAGACTCTACTACACACAATCGACCATCAAGTGACTCTCTACATCATACCGTGGGTGGCACTGTTCGCCACTCTTGCATTAACCCTTGCTTTGCCAGAACACCCTTATACTACACTCTCCTGTCATCTCTGACAAGATCACCACTGGCTTCTCCATCCCCAGCCATTGCAGATGGGTAGTGATAGGAGGGTGAGGCAAGTGTCCCTGTTACTGCTGTTGGCATTAGGGGAAAGATGACGGCAGGGCACAGAAAGTGATGGTAATGTCACTGAGGTGTCCCCATGGAAGAAAGTGGCATTCGATTGGCCTCACCTACCTCCAGCCCAATGCTAGGCTCCATCTTGGTTTAGGTAATGCTTGGGGCAGATTCGGACAGCCGAGTCCAAGTCCAGCCTCACTACAACACCAGCTCAAGCAGGAGGATTCCCAGCCTGTTGTAACATATTTCTCCCAAAAATAATTCAATTGGATATTAATATACACATATGTTATGACATTCTTCTTAAATTCACTATTTGTAAACGTACATCTTAAATGTTTGCATTTTTTTAAAAATTCTGCTTATTTGTATGTGTATGTTACTGGTTAAACTGATTTAAAAAAACTGTAGCAGAAACCTAACAAGAATGCATTTAAATCTAACATGTCAGATCTTCTAACCAGGCACCAATTTCTATTACAGTGATGGATTGAAGAGCTAATCACATTCCCGTAAATTTTGACCAAAGCCATACCATGATAACACTTCAAGACATTCCAATCTATACATGTTTGTATCTGTGTATTTCAGATCCCTGGTGGTTTTCCTCATCTGCCAAAAGCTCAAATGCCACAAAATTCTCTGGAAATCACTCATGGCGCCCACAGAATGGAATAACATTAGTTCTTTTACATCACAGACCGTGCACTTAAAAATACCATAGGCAAGAAATTGGGATTGTTCACGCTCAGTTTTTGGGTTCAACAAATGTTTTTAGAGCTGTAACACAGCTTATGCGTGCACTTTTGTGATGAATTACACTGTACATGATATTGGAAAGAACTTTAGTGGCGCAGTGAGTATTGGCTGGAAGTATGCTGACCAGGCAGATTATGTTATCAATCAGAACGCAATATGACTTGATGCCAGTGGTGCCATTATGGAGCTCAATGCTCCAGCTAATGGCCCCTCTTAACATCATACAGCTGAACACATGCTCAGCAGCAGAAAAAGATTCTTCACCAGTGCAAATTAAACGGATCTTTACCTACTATAGGTTAGTTGTTGGTTGAATTCTTTTGGCTCTTGCTTCAATTCTACAGGCGTATAATGCTTTCTATGGTTGTTTCAAGTTTCAGAAATCTATAGGGCATGGTGTGATAAGTACTGAAGCACTTTTGTTGACCTTAAGGCTTCTGCATAAACCAGTTGCTTCTAGATATGAGGGTTGTAGTACACATCCTCCTTGGAATATGGCATGACTTGGAGAATGTACAGTGGGTACACAGAGTAGGACAAGTTCCTGGAAGAGGACGAGGAGAAAAGGGCTCTCTACAGGAGGCCACATCTGCCTAGGGGCTTCAAGGAGCAATTCATCTAACTAAGCCTTGGCAAGGAACAAAATGAGACTTATGTGTTCTAGTAAGGGCATTTTCACTGATCTGCCATCCTTTGCAGCTACAACTGGATCCACAAGAGGGCAAGGACCACATTGTCAGTGACTGTCAAGATAACTGTGATTATGAATTTTGTGTCTGTCTTCTTCCAAGCTTGAGTTGGAGATATTTACAACATCTCTCAATCTGCCATTACCAGTTACATGAGGTCACTGAGGTTCTGGACTCAGTGACCGTCAAATACATTCATTTTTTCTTGCCAGAGAGAAGCAGGTGGAGTGAGCACTGGGGCTTTAATAAGCCTTCAGGCTCCCATGGTTCTGGGTGTCACTGACTATACGTACATCACTTTTCAGGCCCTGCATGTCAACTCTACCCTCTCCTAGAACTCCTTTAATATCCAACTAATGTTTGACCATTTGAAACAGATCTTGCAGTTCAATGCTGACAGCAGTTATGGTGCCTTCATTCTGTGGCAATCCACTGTGCCAGATGAATTTGAGCCACCACAGCAAACCAAAGGGTGGACTGACTAAAAAGGGCTATTCAGTGGTGACATAACCACTGTTATATACACAGTCCATGCACAAGTGAGGAGCATACATAGAATGAAAGACGTGCTATCACACAAAATGTGACAGAGAATACCATTGGCAAGCTGGAACAATGGTCCCTCCACCCTGACTGCTCTGGGGAAACCCTGCAGTACTGGGCAGAGTGGGTGTCATGATTCAAGACTGATTGTTGTGTGTGTTGCAACCTTATCATCATGAAGGGATAGCTTTTGCCACCAGCTACATGTTTTAACAGCTGAGGAGCATGAGGAGGAGAAGAGGAAGATGAAGAGGAAGGGAGGTGGCAAGCAAGAAAACCCCTTTCTGACCAGGCTGTTCATGAAGAACTCATCCAAGTGTGATACCAGTAACTATAACTCCAATTCCCTATTCACTAACAGTCCTACACTTTACCTTCCCTCTGGCACTGACCATCACAGCACCTGTTTGACAGAATGCAAAAATAAAGGCCACCATAAAATAAACATTATATACCAAATTTATAAATGAAAGCTTGTCATATTGATTATGTTACTGGGCTTTCTGATGGCACTTTAGGAGGAGGAAGAGGAGGAGCAGGTGACAGGGAAGTGGCATTTGAGAACCTTTGCTCCAGATAGGCTAACCAAACTCTGGTTCATCTCATCCTCATATTAACACTGCTCCACAATTCCTCACCTTTCCATCCTTTAGCTAGGACCATCGCCAAGTCCTCTTGGCAAAACTCCTGAAGTAAAGAACACAATAAAAAAATCTTTCCATGATAATTTTATCCAACAACATTTCCAATAATACATACAAAACTGAACTTCTCACCCTTGTTAATTTCTTAGTGCCTGCCTTGCAGGTGCTTTTGCCTGGCCTCGTGTTCCTATGCAGTGCTACCCTAGTGGCTGCAGCATGGCTGGTGGAAGCTGCTGGTTTTCATTAAGAGAGGTTACAGGTAACCATGGAGGATAATCATAAGCGCCTCTGGGTCAGGAAGGCCCGGCTGAAGATTGCATCAGCTCGGCATCGGCAGCAGCAGTCTGGGCTGGCTGAACAACGAGCAATTGCAGGGACATGGGGCAAGTGGCAGGGGTGGGAGGACCTAAAAGAGGACAGCAGGTTTGTACTCCATGGAACCACTGTCACTCCCCTGAGGCAGTGCCTCAGCAATCCTAGTAAGCTGTTGGAGGACAGATTGTTAGATTGCTGGGAGTCCTTGCAAGCCCTTTCATGCTGTAATCCATAGCCATGATGGTAGCAATCTGAACTTGTATGGCAGCACTCAGATATTGATTGCCTACTGCTTGTGCTGTAAAGGAAGCTGTGACATCAGCCACCTGATGCAGCATCGCGGTTGGTGTAGTGTTTAGTAGTTCAAATGTTCTGTGTTTTATTATGTGAGGCTGTTAACTAATTTATTTTCACTGCGCTTGATTGGTTAAGCCTGGGTGTGGACTCCGAGAAAAGTAAACAGAATGCCCCAGAAGCTACTGGAAACTGAAATTTAAGCATAACTGCAGGCATTTTGTAATTGCAGATATATTTTAAAACGCTTGTAAATAAATCTGTTGCACACTTAGAAACTAATGTCATCTCTGCATTGCTCTGCAATACATACAAGATACAACAGTTGGATCCATAAGTGTGTGACCAGAGTTGGCCACCACTTCCCATGCTGAAAAAGGATGGCTCCAAGCATTGTTCAAAGCCCTGTGCCAGGTTGGTACTGGGCACCTCAATGCCCCTTGACATTGGCTACAGGCTTTCTGGCAGGTTTCCCAATGCACCCAGCATTTGTTGTGCATGCCCTGTGTTTAGGCTACTCCATCAAAATGCTCACCTAAGTCTTCTGCTGCAGAACTCATGTACGACCCTACCCCCTTGTGAGCTGGCATCTGTGCTATACTTGCCCCCTATCCTGGCTGCAGCCTACTCATGCTCAGCATCGTAGTAGGTGCAGATCCTGACTCTATGCTTATCCTTTAAGTTAAATGCAGTGCCAACATCTGAGCTGGTGACCTTGAGTGTGAAATTGAGTGTTGGTGCATCTTCATCAACACTATCTTCTTTGTGTCTCTGCACTGCCTGCCAAGGTTACACTTCTTGGGTCTCAGAGGATAATGGACAAGGGTAAAGTTGTGGTGCAGGGAGGAGGAGAAAAAACAAAAAGGACATGCGTACACCATCTTCAGCTTGTAAATGAGAAGAGTAGTGTGGGATGAGTGGAATGTGGGATATGAGAAAGAATATTAGGTGTGAGCATATCATAATTTTCAACAGTTTCAGCCCTCTGACTTGCCATGGCCACAGTAATGGGCATCCTCATAATGACCAACAACTTCTCCTCCATAGAGGGGTTAAGACATGCAGGTGTGCCAGGCCTCATCCAGCTAGTTCTTGCTGCCCTATGTTTGTATGTCACCTTGTCCTCAAGTGAGAGCAAAGTGTTGTCAATGAATGTTGTGTAATGTGTTTCGGTGATATGATTGGCATGGTGGAATAGCTGGCAGTATGTGAACCTGTGAGATGTGGGTGTGAGGTTTGTGGCAGTTCTAACTATGTGAGGATGTGATGGAGAACAACAATGACAGGTTTGAGTCAAGATTGTTGCTCGGTGATTGATTGTGATGAATTGAGCAGTGTCTGAGGCTAGTGGTGTAGTTGGTAGGATACAGCATTTGAAGATGCATTCACTGATCATGATTACTCATGTGAGATCATTGAACTTCTTGCGTCTCTGCATCCATGTCTTCAGGGCTTGACTCTTGTCATTGGTCTCCATAGCTTTCTGCTCCCAATATCTTCTGAACATTTATCTGGGGGGTGCCTGTCCTCCCCGTGAATACAGGACTTTTCTCCCTTTCTACCTCCTCCGCCAAGGCCTTCAGCATGGAGTCGGAAAATCTTGGAGCCTGATCCCTCCCATGTTCTGACATTCTTCACTGTTTACTAGATCAAAGTCACTTTCTACATGATACCAACACCTGCCCCAGCCACAGTGCAACCTCCCTTTAAGAGGTAAAAGCTAAGTTAACCAGTGCAAGCTTGCTTTACAAGGTGCTAGCCATTCATTGATATTGGCTTGTTCTTGATGTGTCCAGACAATCAAAAGCATGGTTAGTGCTGACTGGAGGACGCAATCATTAAAATAAGAAGGCAACACAAAGTTGACACATTATTTGCATTACAATCCCTACACTAATTTTGGGAGGCTATTGAAGTAAGATTTATGGCAAAATAACACCAGTGGCATCTCAAATTTATTTTTTGCCTAATCTGTCAGCATAGTTCATCAGTTCATCATTAAATGATATCTCATTACAAGGTTGGTTGGCTGTGCTGAAATCAATGATGCCCCCATTAAATATGTAGTTATTCATGAAATATGCTAGATTCTATTGTTATGGATTTGGTAACTGGGCACTTAGAGAAGCATAACATAATTGGGCAGAGTTAATCAACATGGATTTATGAAAGAGAAATCATGTTTGACAACAGTGTTAGACTTTTTTTGAGGTTGTATTGAGCAGGATGGATAAAGGAGATCTAGTGGATGAGGTGTATTTGGATTTTCAAAAAATCAATAAAGTGCCATGCAAGAGATTATTCCACAAAATTAAGGTTATAGGATTAAGGTAATATATATTAGCACTGAATGAGGATTGGTTAATGGACAAAAAACAGAGAGTATGAATAAATGGATAATTTTCGGGTTGGCATATTGTAACCAGTGGGATAGCACAAGGATCAATGCTTGGGCCTCAGCTATTTGCAATCTATATCAATGACATAGGTGAGAGAACTAAGTGTAATTTTTCCAATTTTGCTGATGATACAAAGCTAGATGGGAAAGCCATTAGGTGGATGCAAACAGCCTGGAACCATATTATTTAATTCGGCAAAAATGCAGCAGATGAAAAATAATATAGATAAATGTGAAGTTATTAATTTTGTTAGGAAAAATATAAAAGCAGAATACTTTTTTAAATAGAGAGACAAGGAAATGTTGGGGCTAAATTTTGTCACTTACCGACAAGAAAGCGGGAGGCGAACCATTCTGGCAGATGGCGGGACCGGGGTGCCATATTGGCGGTCATGGCCAATTAAGAGGTCGCTGCTGAGGCCACTGTCCAATCAAGAACAGCGACAAGCCCCCAACAGTTGCTGGCCCAATCAGAGGGCTGGTTGCTCAGCAGCCTCGGCAATGCCACTGCTAGCAATGGCCATCGCTGAGGCTGCATCACCAGGGAAAGGGAGCTCCAATGTGGGGCGCCCTCAAAGACAGGTGGGTAAGGTTGGGGGAAGCCGGTGCCTGGCAGCCAGACCCCAATGATTGGGGGAGGTGGTGACGTGTGGGGAGATGGTTGTGGGGCTCGACAGCACTGTTGCTGTGATGGCAGCCATTGCTACCAAGGGCCCCTTTGTGGATCATAGAGCACCCATCAAGGAGGAAATCCCCCCCACCCCCACCCCCACTCCCCCTGACTTGGAATCCATTGGAGTCCACCAGCTTTACCTGTTGCTTTTCCTAAATGCCATCAGGCCCTCCTGACATGGGTAAAATGCCTGTGGGTGTCACGTGAGCCAATTGGCTGCCAAGTGTTTCCTGCTGCTAGCAATGTGGCATGTTTGCAGGAAGATGTCCAGCACCCCAGCCCAGTGACTCACCCTGCCATTGTGCCAACTCTCCGACGTCCTCATCGGTCACCAATGGGCCGGGAAAATTCAACCCATGGTACTCAGAGGGACCTGAGTGCCCTTGCACATAAATCAGAGGAAGTTAACATGCAGGTAGGTAGCAATTAGGAAAGCAATTGGTGTGTTAGCCTTTTAACAAAGGGATTGCAGTATAAGAGTAGAGTGATCTTATTGAAATTGTATGGTTATTACTGAAAAAAGAGATGCTGTCAAAGCTTTTCATCTTGTACACATCAGGAAAATTTGCAAGAATACCAATGGTAAAGGGAACAACAATTTATACTGCATGAGAAGAGAGTGCTGATTGATTGGCAAGTAGACTCTGAGTGGTAAATGTGTTGCCATGGAGAATGTATCAGGGAACAGTTAACTGCCAAGCTTTTGTTCAAATTCAAACCAGGCAGGTTGACTCTGCTTAATGTATTGCCATGGGGAATGAACCAGGGAATGGCTGTCTCAAAGCCTTACTTTAGTTGAAAAAGGTGCAATGCATGGACATGCTCCTTCTCATGCAATATAAATTGTTGTTCCCTTTACTACTGGTATTCTTGCGAACTGTGCTGATGAGTGCAAGAATGAAAAGCTTCGACAGTATGTCTCATTTTTCAGCTATACTCAAGTCTTGTACTACCAAATGACTAATTGCACAGTTCCTTGGTAAGCCCAAAACTGGAGTACTGTGTACAGTTTTGTTGTCTTTACCTAAAGAACTAGGTATAGTTGCCATAAAGAGAGTGCAACAAAAGTACCCTGGACAAATGCCTGGATGAGAGGATTGTCTTCAGAAGAGATTGAGTATAGATCTTTTTTTCGCCGGGTTTAGGAGAATGAGGGGTGACCTAATTAAAATATATAAAATTCTTCAGGGACTTGACAGGGTGGATGCTGGAAGGCTGTTTTTGCTGACTGGGGAATCTAGAACTTGGGGTCACAGCCTCAGACTAAGGAGTCGACCGTTTAGGACTGTGATGAGGAGACATTTCTTCACTCAAAAGTGCAGTAAACCATTGGAATTTTCTACCCCAGAAGGCTCAGTCATTGGGTATATTCAAAACAGATTTCAATTGATTTTTGGATACTAAGTGAATCCAGAGATATGGAGTTAGGGCAGAAAGTATAAAAGATCATCCATGATCTTATTGAATAGCAGAGCAGGCTTGAAGGGTCAAATGGCTCCGGCACTTATTTCTTATGTTAACTTGTAATAATGCATTCTAACATTCCTGCATTTACAGCTTGCTAAATCACCGGGTTCAATATTCATTTTAACTAATTGATGATCGACAATTACTTTTACAATATGTCATTCCTCTGAAGAAAATGCACCCCATTTTTTAAAAAGTTTAAATATTTGAAAATCTAAATCCAACCAAGGCATATTGCAAACGTCTCTGTTTCAAAAGTTAAATTTCAAGACTTGTATTTCCATTCTATTTCCTTTCATTTGAATTCATTGCTATCCAAATTTTCTGCAGATTTCTGCTTCATTATATATCTATATGCAAGCTTCAGGCAAATTAAAATGGATTAAAAAAAAAGTAATTGTACCTTTCTCAGTGAGTTCAGGGTAATTTTGCAATGTATTGTTTTCTTACCACAAGGGGGCAATAGCGGCACTGAAAGAAGGAAAACTTGCTTTGTGAAGTTGCTTCTTTATATTTTTATGTAAATTCCAGTTTCTAAAATCAGAAACAGTGAAAAGTAAAATAAAATAGCACATCCATGTCTAGTGTTTGCTGTACAATATAGCAGAAACACAGTTACAAATTTAATTCAAATATCAGAAAAAAATATACACTATTGAAGTTTTTAAAAATTAAATTTGCTTTTCACGACATTTTCTAGTTTAATCAAAATGATTTAGAGAGGTTAAATAGCAGACAATTAATATGCTCATACTTTTCCTCGAATAATACTCTTAAAATAGCTTGATTTTCATTTAACTTGTAGCCAGTTGGCTCCCTAAATGTCAAATCTGATAGCCTGGAAAGATGCTGTGTGACATGTTCAGTGTGTGAGTTCAGTCCCCTTACTTTTAATGACTCTGTTATTGTGAAACTAATAATTATCTTGGAGATTGGAACTATCCTCCATGCTTACAGTGGGGATTTCCACGTGGTAAAGACAAGTTACTAGGATACAAATTTTAGGAGTCTAATTCACACTGGGCTGGTGTGAATCCTTACTTATATCTAACTGTGAACATAAATTCTCTTGTACATTATTGCTCCATTAGCATGCTTAGATAATTTCCTGTCTGACATTCACCCACTTAAATCAGTTAACAACTTACAGAGACTGTGCAGAAAGGGAATTAAATACAGTAGTCAGCTAACGTATGAGTTTAAATTATTATTTTAACAGCATTAATTATTTTCAGCTATGCCCATTTTAGTTTTTTTCAGGTTATTTATAATAATTATTAGTTTATGGAAAAAAGATCAAAGCAAAAAATACATTGCTAGTTCTCTTTTATTAAAAATGTATTTTTTTAAAAAGCAGAGAATCTGACTTCAAGTGATAGATTATTAGGCATTGTCACATCCAACAAGCCAACATTGCTGATATTTTTAAAGATTGTCCTTATTTGAAATAAACAAATCTCTCATCTGCAAGTGCATGGAAATATTTTAAAACTCCATTTTTTGAGATTCAAATTAGGGCTGAATCGATAACAAAAATGTCATTCATTGCTTCTTCAGTTGTCTTCTCTCACACTTTTCATTTCCCTCATTTTTGCTTGCATCAAGTTCCTTCTTGTCAATTCTATTGTTTTGTCACAATATTACTCTCCCATACTCATCTTTAGTCAGCCTTCACCATTTAAAGCTTCATTAAGTCATGGTTTCTCCTGTGCCTGAGTTATGAATTTGAATTTTGTTATTTTTAATCTTTTGTAATGTGGTGTTCCCTGCTTCTCTGGATCATAATGAAAATTCACCTCAGTAAAGTGAGGATTCAGATTGGTTCATAGCATGGTCAAGCAATATATATTTTATCTTAAGTCTGATTGTAATTTAGTTACAGAAGTTCAGACAGAAACAGTTGTGATAAAATGATGAGTTAACAGCAATGAACAGAGAATGTTTACCATGTGAAATTGTATTTTTTTTTATTTTCCTAAATGACAATTATCTTTGCTAAATTTGATCTGTTTTGTAAATTACTTCAGCTAAAAAGCAATCCAGTTTGGATGTCTGATACTAAAACGGCAATAATTGTTGTATGATGCATGAAAAATCCTTCAATGAGGCTTTTAACAGTTAAAGCTTATTCGAGGATTCTTTACATTGCCAGTTTGTCCTCAAAAACTGATCAATTATTTTGGAATTTGTCTATTGACAAAGCTGGACTGAACATGATCAGTATTTAATAATTGCAGATTGGAAGAACAGGTAGCAGTGTGAGTTAGCACTTTGCTCTTTTAGTTCTGATGGGAAAATAGGATCCTCGGTGAAATAAATTTTCTTTGTTCGGTTTCTATTAGCTGTGATTTCATAACAGCTTGGCTGCCATGGCAGGGGGTTGTAGTGGGAGGGGGGGAGGTGGTGGAGGTGCAGGGTGTGTGTATTTTAATTCCACCTATCTGCTTATCTGGTGGAAACATTTTTTTAAAGTTAAGTGTAGGCCATGTCAGTCACCCCTCCCTTTACTGAAAACTTATTGTGCCCGATTCTTGGAACAGGCTCAAGGGGCTGAATGGTGTACGCCCGTGCTTATGTTCCTATGCTCTTCCTGGCAGCCTCCTGCCAACTGGTTTTAGAAGCTGGGCAGCAGCCTCCCATCGACTTTCTTATCGAGTTTGTTTTGATCAGGAACTTGGCCAGTGGCATGCTCATGAGACCTAGTTGTTAAAATATGGATGGGGCAACCTCTCCCTAAGCAGTGCTCCCACCAGCACTTCAAATTGATCCCTTCATTTGACATCAATTGGCATTCTCACTCAGAGCCCAATAGATAGTTCATGTGGGAAATTAAAATGTTACCTGTTGCGAAAGGGAATCCTTTATGGTTAAGGCACAGTGTTGAGGCAGCATGGAAGGAGATTTATCTTGCTCCTCTCATGTTTTTAAAGATTTGATACTGAAGCAAGTGCAAAGCATGAGAAACGTTCAGCACCAAAATCATTTATTTAATGCGTATGTGATTTACAAATGTTTTTTTTATATCAAAATAAATATTAAAAGGTAATGGAAGCTACATGCTCATTTAATCCAGAAAACGAATTAATATCTTTATAAGAAATTGTCTGTATAGATTATTGTTTACTATTAAACTTAAGAAACTTGAAGATTAAACAGATAGGAAAAAATATATCATGTCATTGAATGGAATAAAATATTACAAGTTCTTTTCTTATTTTGGCACATTTCAGTTATAAATACAAAATATACCTTTTGATCTTGAGTGAATAATAGTTATTAAGAAGGAAATTAATTATTTGCTTCAACAATCTTAACCTCAGTGCATTTGTTCTGGATTAATTGGTAATAGATGAAATGACTCAAAGCTCATTGATAAAATATTTCTTTCAGTGTAAACCAGAAGTTAACTAAGTTGACCCTAGAGTTAATGTAGATATCAGGACAGGTGGTTAAATTTTTCATATTTAAGTTGCCAAACTGCTAAAGATTACCCCTGAATACCTTGGACAGGATTTTCCATGAGTGCTTCTGAAGCTTGCCGTCAGACTGAAATGGCAGCGCAGAAGCTCACACTGTGTGGGAAACAATCATTCTTATCGGAGCATCAATTAGTGGCCAGAGGGCAGTCTTGCCATCCAATTAAGGATGGCAGGCAGATTTTCAAAGCTGGAGGACCACGCAAAGGTCTCCAGCAGGGGTGAGGTGAGAGTGACTGCACTTGATGTCAAGGCAGCATTTGACCAAGTGTGGCAACCCAGCTAATTTGAAGTTGGTGGGAATCGGGGGAAAACTCTCCATGGGTTGGAGTCATACAGAGTGCAAAATAAGATGGCTGTGGCTGTTGGGTGCCAATCATCTCAGCCCCAGGACATTGCTCCAGGAGTTCCTCAGGGTAGTGTCCTGAGTCCAACCATCTTCACTGTTTCACCAATTACCTTCGCTCTTGTTGTAGGGTGGCCATGTTGTGCTATTAGTGATAGAGTTGATCTGCAGCCACTTCTTGGGTGGAAACATTTATTTACAATATACTCAGCAGCAACTACCTGTGTGCTTTCAACTCCAACTCTATCTCTACACTGACTGCTGAGGTAGCCCATGCTACTCTCCTATTGGTTACTACAGATCATGTGATCTTTCCTAACAAGTATTATCTTTAAAGGTACATTGCACACTAAACAAAACCATAATTACCTACATTCCTCCCCCTTTAACTTGGCTATGCATATTATATTTAGAAGTACATATTTTTCAAGACAACATAATACTTACACTGGGTAAGGAATTTACAAGTTCAGTCTTTCAGGTGGTTCCCTGGTTTGGGTGGAACATCAAAGCTCCACAGCTTCAGATTCTTTGTCAGGAACCTCCTTTTCTGGAGTTGCCTGAACTCATGCTTCGGTGGGCACTTGCAGTTCTGTATCCTTAACTCTTACAGAACATCAGAAATGTCAGTCCTGGGTTGAGTATCCTCAACAGAAAACGTAGACCTGGTCATGATCTCTGGTGGAACTATATCTTGGTGATTTGTCTCTCTCTTCCTTAAATGGTCAACATGTTTATGGATGATCCGGCCTTCCACCTCCACGTGGTAGGATAGAGGTCCAGTCACCACACTTATTTCAACAGGTGATCAATTTAGTGCTTCCCCAAAGATTTTTACATATTCCGGCTCTCCCACCATAAATTTCTTCTCATGACCATGCCAGTCGTGTTTAGTTTTCTAGCTTCCCTGACTCCTTTCCACTTCCCCTTCTAAATTTGGCCATATTAAGCTCAATCTCATCCTGAGATGGTGTTTTAACAATAACTCCACAGATGTGACACCTGTTGTTGTGTGAGGAGTCCTGTAATGAAAAAGAAAGCGTGCTGGCTTGGTTGCCCAGGAATCACCAGTTAGATTTTTCATGCCTGCCTTGAACATTTGAACTGCCCTATCAGTCAGTCCATTTGAGGAAGGGTGGTACGGTGCAGTTTTCACATGAGTAATACCGTTGAGGCAGTTAAACTGTTGAAATTCAACGCTCGTACATGCCATGCTGTTATTGGAAATGACTAATTCTGGTAGTCTGTAAATGGCAAAACTCTGACTTATCATCTCAATTGTAGCAATCGATGTTGGTGACTTCACCTCATATACGTCCAACCATTTTGAATGGGCACCGACAATGAGCAGAAACATTGTTCCCAGGAAAGGTCCAATGTGTAACTGCACCCAGGATCTACCTGGCCACTTCCATGCGTGTAACGGAGCTGTCACTGGCAATTTATGTAGTTGCTGACATTGCACACAGCGCTTTACTAAACTCTCTATTTTGCCATCCATCCCAGGCCACCCTAGATATGTGCTATGGTCTTCATTCAGGAAATTCCTGAATGTGCGATGTGTAGTTCAGTTAAAAGTGGCTCCATTCCCTTTGGAGGAATTATCACTCGTGGTCCCGACAATAAGATGCCATCCTGGCTGGTTATTTCATGTCTTCTGTTGAAGTACGGTTTCACTTAGTCAGATATGGGCTCCTGTGACCAGCCATGTAGGATTGTTCTTGTACCTGAGATAGGACTGGGTCCCGACTTGTCCAGTCTCTGATCTGTCGAGCACATACCAGCAAGGAATCTAAGAAATTTAATAGTAAAACAAGTTCCTGTGAAACTGGGATGTCCTCATCATTTTCCTGTAAAGGCAAATGATTAAATGCATCAGCGTCCGCGATTTGATTGCCAGACCTATGTACAAAAGTGTATTAGTATGCTGCCAGAATTAAAGCCCTATTAGCATTTCTGTATCTTCTATCTACGTGCCTTCTTCTTTCTAGCACAAACTTTAGTCTTGGTCTTCCTTTTGACTTCACTGTTGGCCAGAGTTCTCTCAGATGCAAGTTCCACTTCCCTGAGCTCAGTGGCTGATTCTCCCAAAATTTCACTATCTGTCTGCTTCTTGGAAATTTCTTCAACTTTTGCTTTCAAAGCCTCTTTGGATTCATTTAACTGATTCTTCAGCCCTTCCATCTCTTTTTTGTATTTGTTTGCTGCCTCCTGGAAAATTGGACATTGTTGTGTCTTCTCTGCCAAGTGATCCTTCAGTTTGTTCAGAGAGGTGTTGAATTCTTTCTGTTTCTCTTTATACTTTTCCAGAGGTACAAACCTTGACCTGGGGAAATCTTGTAGTGTGTGAATGTCTTTCAACAAGTTTTCTATTCCCTTCGAAGCTTGCTCACCTTGTCTCAAACTTTGTCAACAAGCATGGTCTCTTTGAGTCCCTTCTGCTGTTCTTCCAGGTTTTGGCTTAAGACAGCCTGCATTTCTTCAGGTTGTTGAGTCTTTATACACACCTTTTTCAAAACAGAAACCCTTCCAGCTTCTGATTGGAATCCCAGTGGCCAATCAAGGATGATTTCCCTTGGCCAATTTCACCCCAGAAGGTTTTGTCCTCTGCCTCTAAGTACTAACATTGGTAGCTTTGTCGATTGGCTTCCATAATGGACAGTTACTCTGCTTATGCCTTTTATTTGAATGTCTTCACTCATATATGTTTTTAGTTTGGAGGCTGTTTCTTCTAAACTTAATTGATGTTAACCATTGTTCAAATATCTGAAGATATGTTTCCAATTAGTGTAGTGGAAGATCCTGTGTCCACATCCATTCTAACTAGTTTGCCATTTGCTTTCACTCTGACAAATATTGGTTCTGTCTTTCCAACTTTCAGATCAAACAATGGGTAAATGTCTGAATTTGTTGTTTCAGGCTCTTCTATATTGTAGATTTCATTGGGCTTCTTCTTCTGTTTACAAGCCTGCTTGAATCTTTCCTTGCATTGCCTCATTATATGTCCATTTCTAAGACAATAGTAACATCTGATGTTTTTAAACTGCCAATCACTAAATGGCTGTTTGTTTCTACCTCTATTAAAATTAATCTTCGATTTCACTGACAAGTTATTTTTCTTTATTCTTTGGCTAGCTGAGGCTGTTTCCCACTTCTCGGCAGAGTCTTGCTTTTTCACACCTCTTTCAACTGAGGTTTCCTGCCTGATGTGGAGGATGGCACCATTTTGCACACCCTGCATCGCTTTTGAATCTCTTACTGTGCTTTCCACGGCCAGCGCTATCTCTAGTGCCTTCTTGAAATCCAAATTCACTTCAGACAATAATCTTTTCGGAATAGTGTCCTCTTTCGAACCACACACTAAACGATCTCTGAGCATATCGTTCAGAGTCATACCGAACTCAAAATGTTCCATTAGCTGCTTCAGATTTGCCACACAGGATGCAATTGTCTCACCCGGGGCTCTATTTCATGAAGTAAACCTGAACCTCTACATCGTGACTGAGATCTTGCGTTGAAAGTGACCCCTCACGAGGTCCACCAATTCATCATAATTCTTCGAATCTGGGACACTGGGTGCCGTCAAACTTCAAATCAGACTGCAGGTTTATCTCCCACAAGTACTCAAGAGTATCACTTGCCTCTTATCTTCCCCCGTAATCTCATTCTCTTGAAAAAAGAACATGAGGCGTTCTATGTATTGAGACCAAATGTCTGTGGCTGACTCAAAAGGATCAATTCTCCCAAACTGTGGCAATTTGAGAGGGGGTAACTTCTTCAATTCTAACGGAGCTTGCTATTTTACAATCACTGGGGGAGGTACAGTGTTGATTTCTTTCTAACTTGATTTCTTCTGCTTAATCCTGTTTTATCCTCATTGCCAGTTTGTTGTGGGGCTGAGTTGTACCAGCAGTAATAGAGTTGATCTGCAGATGCTTCTTGGCTTGAAACATTAAGTTTATTTACAATATGCTCAGCAGCAACTATATGCGTGCTTTCAACTCCAACTTTAACTCTATGCTGACTGCTGAGGTAGCCCGTGCTACCCTCCTATTGGTTACTACAGATCATGTGATCTTCCCTAACACGTATTATTCTTAAAGGTACATTACACACTAAATAAAACCATAATTACTACCACTCTATCATAAGATTTGAAATGGGGATGTTTGCTGATGATTACACAATGTTCAGCACCATATGCAATTTCTCAGATACAGAAGCAGTCAGTGTCTATATGCAGCCAGACCTGGGCAACATTCAGACTTGGGCTGATAAGTGGCAAATAACTTTCACGTCACACAAGTGCCAGGCAATGACCCTCTCCAGTAAAAGAGAATATAACCATTTCCCCTTGATATTCAATGGCATTACCATCACTGAATCCTCCACTATCAACATCCTGAGGGTTATCATTGACCAGAAACTGAACTGGACCAGCCAAATAAATATTGTGGCTACAAGAGCAGATCAGAGGCTGGAAATCCTGTGGTGAGTAACTCACCTCCTGACTCCCCAAAGCCTGTCCAACATCCAGAAGGCACAAGTCAGGACCGTGGTGAAATACCCTCCACTTTCCTGGATGAGTGCAGCTCCAACAACATTTCACTAGTTCGACACCATCCAGCGTAAAGCAGCCCGTTTGATTGGCACCCCATCCACCACCTTACATATTCACTCCTTCCACCACCTATACATAGTGCCACTGTGTGTACCATCTACAAGATGCACTGCAGCAATTCACCAAGACTCCTTTAAATGCACCTTCCAAACCCACAGCCTTTGCCAGTTAGAAGAACAAGGGTAGCAGGTACATGGGAACAGCACTACCTAGAAGTTCCTCTCCAAGCCATACACCATCCTGACTTGAAAATATAGCGCCATTCCTTCACTGTCACTGGGTCAAAATCCTGGAACTCCCTTCTTAATAGCACTGTGGGTGTACCTACACCACATGGACTGTAGGGGCTCAAGAAGGCCACTTACCACCACCCTCTCAAGGGCAATTAGGGATGGGCAATAAATGCTGGCCTAACCAGCAATGCCCATAAAATAATAAAAGAAAAACCTGCAATTGAAGGCAAATAAGGGAAGGGCGCTTCAAGTTGGAGGTAGCATTCTTCCAGCTTTTTAAAATTTAAAATAAAAAAATCACTTTTGCAGCCAGGCGGTCACTGTGGGAGTGTTCAAGGGGAGATCCCCTCTACTGAAAAGGCCAGTGGCTGTTTCAACACTCAGACAGGAAGGAAGGATCTTTGCACTTAGACAGCTGGCCACCGGTCTGCCGCCATGAGGCCATCTCCGAGCTCCTGAATTAGCACCCCCCATTGCCTGTGGCAACCTGGAGGTTGACTGGAAAATACTATATGGCAGTCCCTTAATTAAACTTAAGTGACCCTCACTGAGCTGTGTAGCAAGTAGTCTTTCCACCCCTTCCCCAATCCCACCATCATTCCTCTCCAAATATGGCTCGGAATCAGGACGAGTTTGGGGAACTGGCACATCAACAAGCGGGGTTATTTTTAGCTTCCCCACCTCTGTTCCCCACCCCAGCAGGGGGCTCAAAATTCTGCCCCTTGAGTCCTACTGTGGCCCTTTCTTTTCAATCATTGGATAGTTATATTTTCAAATCACTTTATAAACCAAGTTTGGTCATTTCCTTGAATTTAATTAATGTAGAAAGTTAAATTCTGAGAATGAAAATGATTTTTTGTATAATTATATTGATAGTTTTGCAGGAAGAAAGCCTTGAAACTGTAAGGAAGTGTACAGTGAAGCACCAATATTAAGAACATACTTGGATCATCACTGAGCGAATGGTGAAACTGTCACATTCAGAAAATGCAGTTGTCGGTCATCAGCTTGTGTTGAATGATCTCTCTCAATAAGAATCAATTTCATGAGTACTGAAAGGAAACCCCTAGGCAATTGAGGAAAATGGGATGATGAAGGACGACAAACTAATAACACACAGTTCTTCATTGATTAGCCATTGATTAACTATTATTTCCTAAAATGACAAAAAAGCCTGGGAAAAGGTAACTGAAGCCTATTATTTACTTATAACTCAAGCAGAGGAAGATTTCCTCTAGGCAAGTTCCAGTGACTGGGTTGTATAACTAGGCAAGAATGAAGCACATAAATCAAAGCCATCACTCCTAATTTTTTTGAATTAGAGTCATAGTGCTGAATTTTGCCAGCTCTCTGAGGATGAACTGGGAAGCAGTAAGACTGAAATAAATGGTGTAGGAAGGCACGGGTAGCATGCCCAACATCTTCCCACTGCCATGTATTTTGCCAGCGACGAGAAGATCGAAGACGACCCACCCGCCTGGAGCCCAACTGAGCCACATGAGTGGCCAATTAGTGGCCACTTCCTGCCTCTGTGGGCATTTTGCCAGTGGCGAGGAGTCCACTGCCACATGGAGAGATGTCCAGTGACATCTGGCGACATTCTTGTATCTTTTGGCCCACAGAGGAGCATCCTGGTGGCAATGGCTGTTCCCACAACAATGCTGCTGCCTGTCCACCAAGAGCGCCCGCAGCCACCACCCCTGCACCACCCCAACCCCCACCGCTGCTTCCTATGGACTGCTTACCAGGCCCTGGTTACCTCCAGCTTCACTTGGCTGACTTCAAGAGGACCAGCCATCAAACTGCCCTCATTCTGTAGGTGTAGCCCCAGCAATAACCACCACTAGTGGTGGCTCTGCTGAGCTGGCAGCCTGCTGATTGGGCTGGCAGCTCTTGGAGTGGCACACCCGGCAGCAGCCACTTAATTGGCTGCAAAGTACAGCCCATACTGTCAGAGAGTCATTATAGTACAGAAGGGGACACCCGGCCCATGAAGTCCATGTCAGTTGTCTGCAGAGAAATCTAGTAGGTTGCATTCCCCTGCTCTATCCTGTAGCCTGCAAGTTTATTTCCCACAGTGCCCTTCCAATTTCTTTCTGAAATCATTTATCCTGACTGCTTCCATCACCTTGATAGGCTGGGAGGTCCAGCTAGGTCATTGCTGCTCACTGAGTAAAAAAAATTCTTCATCAAACCCCACCCTGCAATTCTTGCCCAAAACCTTAATTCTGTATCTCCTAGTCCCTGTCCCATCAGCTAATGGAAACAGCTTTTACTTTGTGTACCTTACCTATAACTCTCATAGTCTTAATAACTAAAGACAGAAAATGCTGGAAATACTCAGTGGGTCAGGCAGGATCTGTGGAGAGAGAAACAGAGTTAACGTTTCAGCTCAATGACCTTTTACCAGAACTGGGGAGACAGGTTACAGTGGGGGAGGGGGGGCAGCAAAATTGAGACTGCTGATGTCATTGCTGGCAGTCCTTAATGAAACAATCGAAAGAGGGGAAGAGGCCAGAGGGATCCAGGTGGAGGGAGAAGACTGGAGATAGGTAAAGGGGTCCACTGTGCAGAGGGAGGACTCCCGGCCACTCTCTATCCATCATGTTACTACCACAAATTCACACCTTCCTTACATGTCAAAGACAAGTTTCCCAGTGAAATACCAATATTGCAAAAGTTCTGAGGAACAAGGCAATTCAGACAGCATCTTCCTGATTTTTTTTTGCACTTATCTGCATGTGTGGATGTCAGGCGTTGCTGCCCAATTTACTTCAGTCTCACCATTGTTTCTACTGTAATATTTTGGCCCTTGTTTTTCAGGTAATTTTCTTTGTACTAAACACTGCTGGACTTTCAACTTATTAGAAATGCACAATAGCTAAGATTCTCCACTCAGAAGAATTTCCAATCAGAAATGGGGAGGTGCTACTCTGATACATTGGGAGGAAGGCTTGCATACTGTTGTAGGGCAGGGAGGCTTACAGCATTTTTAACGGGTGGTCATGCACCAAAATGGGAGCAGAGCACAAAGCTTTCTTCACAAAAAAATGTATGCAATATCTATAGGTTTTTTGCTGGAGATGTCAAAATATTGAGGTAAAGCAGAGGATAGAAGCCCTGTTTGATGTGGAGCAGAAATGGCCATCAAGGACCACTGTGCCGGGACAGTGGGCAGACAGCAGTTGCAGTCAATGCCAACATCGACACTGACACATTACAGCTTATTGTCGGAAAAAAGTTTAATGCTTTTGCCAAGGGGAGATGAGAGGGGCCAAAATACCTTACAAAAATGCACTGTACTAAGAACATCTACTACTTACAATGGCCTTGCCCTCATGTTATGTTAATGTGTTTGAATTGCTTACTATCAATTTCTGGGGAGTACGATGCCCTTCAAGCTCTAAATCTTTACCTGAAAGTGTTATGTGAAATCTAATTGCTTTCTTCATGCACCTATCATCTGACCCATGAACTCTGGGTTCTATTGAGTAACCAAAGCTCTATAAAATCAGAGAAAGAACAGCTACCAGTGACAGACCCTCAAACTTCTGCCCTCTCATCCCCCATGAGGGGGAAACTCTCCAAATCCTGAGAGCGAGGCAGGAGAAGTTGTCGAGATGGAGAAGTAGCAGGGCAGATCTATCAGGAAGATCCTTCTTTTCCTTCCCATTGTTCAGTACCCCACATTACCAGTCTCCAAATTAAATCAGGAAACCCACATCACCCCTTTAAATGAAAATGATGTAAAATCTGTTCCTCATTTCCTCCTTTTATAGGGACAGGATTTTTTGCTCGGTGTGCAGGTGCGAGCCTGATACTCCCGAGCGTGAAATAAAGTGCTTTGATGTCGGCCAAGCTTGTAGACATCACAGAATCACAGAATCACACAGTGCAGAAGAGGCCTTTCAGCCCATCGAGTCTGCACCAACACGTGAGAAACACCTGACCTACCTACCTAATCCCATTTACTAGCACTTGACCCATAGCCTTGAATGTTATGACGTGCCAAGTGGTCATCCAGGTACTTTTTAAAGGATGTGAGGCAACCCGCCTCCACCACCCTCCCAGGCAGCGCATTCCAAACCATCACCATCCTCTGGGTAAAAAAGTTTTTCCTCACATCCCCCCTAAACCTCCTGCCCCTCACCTTGAACTTATGCCCCCTCGTGACTGACCCTTCAACTAAGGGGAACAGCTGCTTCCTACCCACCCTGTCCATGCCCCTCATAATCTTGTACATCTTGATCAGGTTGCCCCTCAGTCTTCTCTGCTCCAACGAAAACAACCCAAGTCTATCCAACCTCTCTTTATAACTTAAATGTTTCATCCCAGGCAACATCCTGGTGAATCTCCTCTGCATCCCCCCCAGTGCAATCACATCCTTCCTATAATGTGGCGACCAGAACTGCACACAGTACTTCAGCTGTGGCCTCACCAAGGTTCTATACAATTCCAACATTATCTCCCTACTTTTGTAATCTATGCTACGATTGATAAAGGCAAGTGTCCCATATGCCTTTTTCACCACCCCACTAACATGCTCCTCCACCTTCAGAGATCTATGGATACACACGCCAAGGTCCCTTTGTTCTTCAGAACTTCCTAGTATCATGCCGTTCATTGAATACTTCCTTGTCAAATTACTCCTTCCACAGTGTATCACCTCACACTTTTCAGGGTTAAATTCCATCTGCCACCTATCTGCCTATTTGACCATCCTGTCTATATCTTCCTGTAGCCCAAGACACTCAACCTCACTGTTAACCACCCGGCCAATCTTTGTGTCATCCACAAACTTACTAATCCTACCCCCCACATAGTCATCTATGTCGTTTATACAAATGACGAATAATAGGGGACCCAGCACAGATCTCTGTGGTACACCACTGGACACTGGCTTCCAGTCACTAAAACATCCTTCTGTCATCACCCTCTGCCTCCTACAACTAAGCCAATTTTGAATCCACCTTATCAAATTACCCTGTATCCCATGTGCATTTGCCTTCTTTATAAGTCTCCCATGTGGGACCTTGTCAAAGGCTTTGCTGAATCCAGATAAACTACATCAACCGCACTACCCTCATCCACACACCTGGTCACCTCAAAAAAATTCAATCAAATTTGTTAGGCATGACCTCCCTCTGACAAAGCCATGCTGACTATCCCTGATAAAACCTTACCTTTCCAAGTGGAGATAGATTCTCTCCTTCACAATTTTCTCCAATAGTTTCCCTACCACTAATATGAGACTCACTGGCCTGTAGTTCCCTGGCTTATCTCTACAACCCTTCTTAAATAGCGGAACCACATTAGCTGTTCTCCAGTCCTCTGGCACCTCCCCCGTGGCCAGAGAGGAATTAAAAATTTGGGTCAGAGCCCCTGCGATTTCTTCCCTTGCCTCCCTCAGCAGCCTGGGACACAAATCATCCAGACCTGGAGATTTGTCCACTTTTAAGCCTGCCAACACCTCTAATACCTTGTCATTCCCTACATCAATTTGCTCAAGAACCTTGCAGTCTCTCTCCCTGAGTTCGATTTCTTCATCCTCGTTCTCTTGGGTGAAGACGGATGTGAAATAATTTGTTCAACACTCTACCGATGTCCTCTGGTTCCACCTGTAGATTGCCCCCTTGGTCCCTATTGGGCCCTACTCTTTCCCTGGTTATCCTCTTCCCATTGATATACTTATAGAATATTTCGGGATTTTCCCTACTTTTACCAGCCAGAGCTTTCTCATATCCCCTCTTTGCTCTCCTAATTGCTTTCTTAAGCTCCACCCTGCACTTTGTGTACTCCACTAATGCCTCTGCTGATTTGCTTCCCTTGTACCTGCTAAAAGCCTCTCTTTTGCTTCTCATCATAACCTGAATATCTCTGGTCATCCGTGGTTCTCTGGGCTTGTTACTCCTTCCTATCACCCTAGAGGGAACAAGTTGAGTCTGAAGCCTCCCCATTTCCTTTTTGAACACCCGCTACTGCTCCTCTGTAGATTTCCCCACAAGTTGCTGTTCCCAGTCTACCTTGGCCAGATGCTGCCTTATTTTACTGAAGTCCACTCTCCCCCAGTCCAAAACATTTTCGCACAACACGCACTCTTGTGATATTTCACTAGGTAGGCGCGTGATGAAGATGGAGGCGTGCCAGCCATTAATAAATTGGCCAGTTAAGGCCCAAGAGATACCAGTTGTCTCCGGCTTTATTTAGCCCGTGTGATTTTCAGGCAATCACAAGGGTAAAATGGACAGGCGGGCAGGCCACAATTTGCAAAGTCTCATCCACGAGTGGGATAAGAAGGGTCAGTGGCCTTGTGAAAGCAATTAGTGAGGAGGGCAGGATATCAATTGCTGCTGCTTGCTTCATTTTGCTTCAAAACTGCATTCAGAGAATTTGGAGGCTTCAGTTCAGGACTCAGTGTTTTTGTCCAGGCCCCCGGAGGATTCACACCCCTTGGGGCCCTCCAGGTTCCGACAGCCTTCCCTTATCCTGGTAATGGGGATTGTGGTTTCCGCTGGAGGCACCTCCTCCTCTGAGGAAGAGAAGGCTAGAAGGAGGAGGATGCCAGGTGTCCCTATTCAGCTTCCAGGGGAGCGACCTCCAGGGGAGGAGATATGCAGGCTGAAGAGGCGCAGGGCCAACAGGAAGGCCAAGGTGGAAGGGGGCTGCAGAAGACATCACTATCCTGCTGCCAGGGTTTACAGACGGCGATGCAGTTCTCTCAATGTGTCTGAAGTGCAATGCCGAAAGAGGCTCTATCTCTCAAGGGAGACACTGACCTCCATCTGTTAGAGGATTGGCCCTGAAATCATTTCTGACTGTGTGGGTGGACACCCCATACTAGTGGCGCTGAAGGTCATGGTGGCCCTCAACTTCAATGCCTCTAGCTCCTGCCAGGGCTCAGTGGGTGAACTTTGCGGAGTCTCCCAGTCAGCTGTCCACAGTTGTGTCAAAATGGTGACAGATGCTTTGTTCAGGCATGCATTGGCTTTCATTCAATACCGTACAGACAAGGTCAGCCAGACAGAGTGAGCCAGAGTCTCCGCAGCGATAGATGGGTTTCCCCGCATTCAGGGTGCAATAGACTGTACACATGTGGCCATCAGGCGCCAGCAGGTGAGCCCGGTGCCTTCATCAACAGGAAGGGATTCCACTCCATGAATGTGCAGATAGTGTGTGATCACAGGATGCAGATTCACAAGTCTGTGCAAGGTATCCAAGCAGCTCCTTTGCCGCTTACATCCTGAGACACTCCCAGGTGCCAAGGCTCTTCAGTTCTCCAGCCAGCTTGATGGATGGCTGCTGGGTGACAAGGGCTATCCCCTCAGAAGGTAGCTCATGATGCCTCTCCGCCATCCAAGAACAGAAGCTGAGCAGCGGTACAATAGGAGACACACCTCCACAAGGGCTGTGGTGGAGAGAACCATCGGTCTTCTCAAGATGTGCTTCTGATGCCCAGACCATTCAGGGGGTGCACTGCAATACCCCTCAGATCGTGTGACACTGATAGTGGTTGCATGCTGCCCTCTCCACAATCTGGCACTGGAAAGTGGGGAACCAGTGGAGGAAGAAGATCTTGACGGAGTTGCACAGGCAACAGACGATGAGTCCAGTAGTGAGTCAGAGGTCGAGCATGGTCAGGAGAACACTGAGGGCATAGACAATATCCTGGGTAACCTCCAGGGAGGCAAGGACACCCAGCACACTTTGATCCAATGCTCCTTCAGCTAGCCTACTAAATAAGAGCCACCACCACATGCCAGAGCTGCAGGCTCCATATACGATCCCAGTTCCTTTGTCAACAACATAAACTTTATCACAATGGCACATAGTGTAAGGTGTCACATGTCCATCATAACATCATGGCTCACCCTGCACCTACAGAACAAATGAAGCATCCAGAGGCTAGCTGCACAAAAAAACATATCATTTACTGCTGTCTGACATTGTATAAATTAACATTGACTGGTGTTTTACATCACGCCATTAAAAAATGAAAAGAAAAATGGGAGAAACAAGTCATAGAGTCATTGAGTCTACAGCACAGAAAAAGACCCTTCAGCCCATTGAGACTGCGCCAGTCAAACAAGTACCTAACTATTGCAATCCCATTTTCCAGCATTAGGCCCATAGCCTTGTATGCCATGGCATCGCAAGTGCACAACCAAATACTTCATAAATGTTATGAGGGTTTCTGCCTCACTTTCAGGCAGTGAGTTCCAGATTCCCACCATCCTCTGGGTGAAAAAATTCTTCCTCACATCCCATCTAAACTTCCTGCCCCTTACCTTAAATCTATGCCCCCTGGTTATTGATCCCTCCACCAAGGGGAAAAGTTCCTTCCTGTCTACCCTATCTATGCCCCTCATAATTTTATATACCTCAATCAGGTCACCCCCCCACCCCCCCAATCTTCTCTGCTCCAGGGAAAATAACCCCACTCTATCCAATCTCTCCTCATAATCAAATGCTCATGCCTTCTAGACTCACTTGCTCTCTCTTCTAATTTTGGCTGTACATCTCTCCCTGCTGAATCTCCTCTCAGGATCCCATTTCCCTGCCAAGTTAGTTTAAACCCTCCCCAACAGCACCAGCAAATCTCCCCGCAAGGATGTAGGTCCCATTGTAGTTCAGGTACAACCCATCCACCTTGTACAGGGCCCACCACCCCCAGAAATGGTCCCAATGTCCCAGAAATCTATAGCCCTCCTTCCTGCACCATCTTACCAGCTACGCATTCATCTGGACTAACATTCTATTTCTGTACTCACTAGCGTGTGGCACTGGAAGTAATCCAGAGATTACTACCTTTGAGGTCCCGTTTTTTAATCTGTTTCCTAGCTCCCTAAATTCTGCTTGCAGGACCTCATCCCTCTTTCTACCTATGTCATTGGTACCAATATGTACCATGATCTCTGTCTGTTTATCCTCCCCCCTTTAGAATACCCTGCAGCCATTCAGTGACATCCTTGACCCTGGCACCAGGGAGGTAACATGCCATCCTGTAGTCACGTCTAATGCTGCAGAAACACCTGTCTGTTCTCCTTACTATCGAGCCTCCTTTCACTATTGCTCTTCCCCTCTATTTGTTCCCCCCCTTGCAGTTGAGCCGCTCACAGTGCCATGAGCATAGCTGCACTCCCCAGAGGGACAGTCACTCTCGTCATTTTCCAACACAGAAAAACGGTTCTCGAGCGAGATGCACCCTGGGGAATTTCCTGACTACCTGCCTGACACCTGTCTTCTGACTGATGGTCCCCCATTCCCTCTCTGTCTGCACTTCTGTAAGCCATGGGGTGACCACATCTAAAAACGTGCTATCCATGAAATTCTCAGCCTCACGGATGCACCTCAGTGCCTCCAGCTGCCACTCAAGCTCCGAAACCCGGAGCCCAAGTAGCTGCAGCTGGTGGCACTTCCTGCACACGTGGTTGGTCAGAGCGCAAGGAGCTTCTAGGATTTCCCACGTGTTGCAGGCAGTACATAACATGGGACTGAACTGCCCTGCCATGTCTCCAGTTGAAAAAAAAACCCTTACTTTAAGTTAAATACAGTTAAAAAAAAGTTAAATTATTTATGTACTTTATATAAAAACTAGAACCCTTAGCTTTCCTTAGCTTAATCTATTTTAAACTGGAGAAAAAAAACTGGAGAAAAACATTCACCCACTTCTCACCAATCAGCTCTCACTTCGTGCTGACATCACTTTTTGAAGCTTCCCCGCACTCACATGTGTTCTGATCTCTCCCCCGCTCTCTAGTGCTGTCTTGTGATGTCACTCTTGTTACTTTCAACAAGAACTGACTGTAGGACACTCTTCCCAGATTGCTTCACCGTGATGCTGACTGCAGGACCCTCTTTCCAGACTGCTTCACCATGATGCTGACTGCAGGACCCTCTTCCCAGAATGCTTCACCGTGATGCTGACCGCAGGACCCTCTTCCTGGACTACTTCACTGTGATGCTGACCGCAGAACCCTCCTCCCAGACCGCTTCACCGTGATGCTGACAGCAGGACACTTTTCCCAGATTGCTTCACCACGATGCTGACTGCAGAATGCTCTTCCCAGACTCAATATCACAACACGCCATGTTGTGTTTAAGGTGCTTTAAATTTTCATTTGTGGGTGCTCTGTCTAGGTGTCCCCCTTTGCTGGCACCGGCATTGGAGACAGCCTGCTCACTCTGCTGTCTTGTTGGCCTTGATGGCCTTGGCGGATGTCCTCTGGCTCGTGGAACCTGTGCTGGCCCTGTCTGGAAGGAAGTGGCCAGTGCCACAGCTTGCATCTCCCCAGTCGCCGCAGCCTCATCAGATGCCATGGTCACTGATGGAGAGGTGCAGGAGCTGCTGCTGTCAACCTGAGTGCCCTCAGAGGAACCCACAGAGATGACCGGCAGCTCGTACACCAACTTGATGTTGCTTTGGACTTCCCTGCTCACAATTGACGAATGGGCACCTAGTTGGGATATTGGGTGCCCAATCCATCTTCCACACTGACACTGACAAGCTGAGGTCATTGCCGGTGTGAGGGCTTGCAGGTCCAAACCCATCCCCAGGAACCTTTGGTTCAGTTCCTGGAGGAGCCTCTCCATGAGAGTCACCATTCTCTCCATGAAGGAGGCGTTGCGCTCGGCCATGAGGGTCAACGCATTGCTCATGCTCCGCAAGGTTTCCTCCACTACGGACACCGTGGCATGCATTCCCTCATGTATCTCCACCAGATCCTCCTGCACACCCTGCTGGACTTCCAGCATCTGCTGCCTCATGGATGACTCCAGAAGCACATCATCAGTCATCAACTGAGCATTGCCCTGGTCCCCAGCAGCCCCCTGACTGTCAGTGCCCTGGGCACACTCTGCCTCTGCCTGCACCTCAAGCGAGTGTGAAGTACCCTCGCCAATCTGTACCGAGATACTGGATGGCAATCTTATGCCCACCAAAGTGCTGCTATCTGCTTTGGTGCCTGCTTGACAGAGAGGGAGTGACATAGGTGCGTGCTGAGCATGGTGGTCCTCAGGCGTCGGGGGTGGGCCTTTAGGGTCCTCATAATGAAGGTCTGCTGGTGAGCCTAAAAGAGAGAAGAAGGACATATCATTAGTTTAACTCAGACTGTCAATGTGCATGCCTGGTACCCCGATGAGACAGAGATATGCATCATGGTGCCCTTGCCTTTCCATTATCAATGGGGATTCCAGGTTTGAGGCTCACATCAATATAGAGACTACACTGGAATGGGTGCAAAAACACACATTCTCACCTCAGTGCACTGCACTCTTACTTCCCTCTGGCACCCCAACCCCACTGCTGCCGCTTGACCGAGGTACATGGCACCTCTCCAGCTCCAAGGCCTCCTGCCCATATTGACTGAGGATTAGGAGGTGTGGGAGGGTCCCCCACCAATCCGTGACCTCTCTGCATTGTTATGGGATGTTTTCTCCTGAAAGGGTAGAGGAGCATTGATTAGTCCACCCTCTACCTGCAGTGCCATTGCAGCCTGGCCAACCCCACTTGAGGAAGACCTCGCAGGGCTCAGCTGTTCCATGACCCTGGAGCTGCAAGGCACTCAATTCAAGCAGCCAAAGCTCACTCCCTTGGCCTGATCCTGCCTCATTGACATTTGCCACTCACACTGTAACACCTCTGAGGTCCACGGAGGCGGTGCGGGGAGATGGACAGCTCTTAACTGCTCTGCAAAGTGACCCATGACAACATGGTACTCACCCTTCCCGATCACAGGAGATCATTAAACCCCTTTGGCACTGCACCCATGTGCACCTCACCATGTCGTGGCTGCTGACCCTGGATGCCACCTCCTCCAAGGCCTTTTTGGTGAGGTTGGGAGGCCTCCTCCTCCGGTCCCTGCGGACAAATATTTCTCTCCACGCTGCCACCTCCTCCAGGAGGTCTGTTTATCATTTCCCACATTAATGCCTTCCCGTCTTGTCTTTTCTCTATTCTTTGACATACCACATCTTCCCAAATTTGATCCTTTGTCCCCACTATTTAAGTTAAAACCCTCTCTACTCCAATAGTTACGTGGTTCACAAGAAAAGTCCCAGCATGGTTCAGGTGTAGACCATCCCAACGGTACAGATCCCACTTTCCCCAGAATTGGTGCCAGTGCCCCAGAAACTAGAATTCACTTCACCCACACCGTTCTTTGAGCCATATATTCATCTCTCTAATTTCATGCAGCCTATGCCAATTTGCATGCCAATCCGGTAATAATCCAGAGGTTACTACCTTTAAGGCTCTGCTTTTTAATTTAGTGCTCGGCTTCTCATACCCCATCCAGAACCTCTTTCCTAGTTCTACCTATGATGTTGGTACCTACATGGACCAGGACAACTGGACCCTTCCTCTCCCACTGCAGGTTCCTCTCTATCCTAAACAGATGTCCTGAAACCTGGCACTGGGCAGGCAACACAGCTGCCTGGAGACTCACTCTTTGCTGCAGAGAACAGTTTGAATTCCCCTCACTATGCTGTCCCCTACGATTACTACATTCCTGTTTGCTTCCCCCACCTGAATGGTTTCCTGTACCATCATGCCATGATCAGTTTGTTCATCCATCTTGTAGCCCCCACCCTCATCCAAACAAGCTGAGAGAGCCTCAAAACTATTGGACAATTACAGAGACTCACACTCCTATCCTCTGGGCCCCCTTACCTGCCTCACTCGCAGTCAGACCCTCCTGTCCCTGAACACTGACCAAATCAGAACACCCTATCCTAAGTGTGTGACAGCCTTCTGGTGCAAAACATCCAGCTAACTCTCCCCCTCCCCAATGTGTCACAGCCTCCAGCTTAATGACTCTGAACCAAAGCTCCTCGAGCCACAGATACCTACTGCAGATGTGGTTGCCCTGAATCACACTGGCATCCAGGAGCTCCCACATGCTGTAGGCTTGACACATCACCTGTCCTGCTATCCTAAATGTGTTTTCATTAATTACTTAATATTATTCACTTATTAATTTTCCTTTTATATATTTTATCAACTTTACCACCAGTGTGTATGCTATTTTAAGGACTGTAATAGACCTTAACCACTTACCAGATACTCAGCAAACAGCTAGCTCCCAGGTATGCACTCATTCCAAAGCCCCTCATTTTTTTCTCTGATGTATAAGAATTAGGGTATCATGAATCTCTGGTGTGGTCTCACCAGCCAGGCATTCCTTTCATTGCTCATCTCCTTCTTCTGAGGGCCAGAGATTGAACAATATTTAACTGGGCAAAGCATTTTGTTCTGTTTGAAATGAAAGTCAGGTAATGAATAGCAAGCTCTCAGAAAATAACAAAATCAAAAGACAAAATAACAAGAAAGAAATAACTTCTGTTATGCCAATCATGACATTACTATGTCCCAAAGTGCTTCACAGGAAATGAAGTACTTTAAAATTCCTAAACCAGGAATTCAAGAGAACCCTGAACTGGAATTACTTCCATTAGATTTCTATGACTATAGTTTTTAAACTGATATGTGTAGAGCTTCAGAGTTTACTTTCAGTTTGAAGGAAACATACTATAAAGTTGTTTATATGATGGAGTGATTATCCTTTTTTATTCACTATTTTTACCGAGATCACCATAGAATGGCACTTTAGAATATCAGGGTGTAATTTTTCGTTCCGGATCTATGTCCATTGGCGAGAGCAGAAAGTTGGAGTGATTCCTGCTGGAGAGCGGGGCAGGCGAGCATATCGAATTGTGCACTGCTTACCTGATTAATAATGCAGCCAGGAGGATTACGTCACATCACATGATGGGGCAGGCAGGAAGTCGCACACCCAGCCGTCAGGCCCAGGCACCATAAGTAAAAGGCCCCCGGACAGCCAGTGATTCAGTGCACCATGACTTCGGGGCACCGAGATGGCTTCCAGAAAGCAGCAAGCACTGAACCCATGGTTCAGTGATGCCCCCCTGGAGAGTCTCCTCCAAGCCATGGAGGATAGGAGGGATGTCCTCTTCCAGGGATGAGAGCAGGAGGCCCACCTGACTCACCACAGTGGCCTGGCAGGAGGTTGACAGGGATGCAGTGGAGGAGCAGCCTGCAGTGCAGGAAATGGATGAACGATTTAATCCTCATCACGAGGGTGAGTGAGTCTTCGACTCTCTATACGCATCTTACCATTTTCTGAATCTGTCATGGGACATGGGTGTCAATCACAAGGCTGGCATCTCTGCTGCCCTTCCTTAAAAGCCCTCAAGATAGTTCTGATGTGTTGTCTCATTGCCCCACTGCAGTCCATGTGCTCTGCTGGGTAGGGAAACAACTGCGGGTTGCTGCCGTTTGCTGTGCTCACATGTCGGAGCCACTGCATCAGAGAGGATGCGGATGGACCCCTCCCGCCTTCTCCTCTCTTACCTGTTGTGCGCTATCTCCTCCTGCATAAAAATTGTGAGCGCTACTAATACAGGAGCAGGTCGCATGCTGCTAGCTCTGTGACTCCCTGAAAATCCCAAGGCTTCTTCGTTCCGGTCCGGTCGTAAATCTGGTTCTGCATGAATTCCCGTTGGTCAGTGGAAGATATGCCGGGAGGGGACAGAACATTCCAGCCTATTGCTGATCTAAATAAAATTAGCCATATGCAAATCCGGTTCTCAATGACCTTCAGGGGAAATGGTGGTCTGCCATTATCTCACCATGACAGTTGGGACTGCAAATTCCCACCGATATTTCATGCCGTTGGGAAACCAATTTTTTTTTCCTCCTATCACATTCTCCTGCCCCGCCTGGAACAAACCCTGCTGCATGGGGGAGGGGAAAATTCCGACCACAGACAATTTTAGAATTTCACAACACTTGTCAGTCCCTTAAACTTTTTAAGTTAACAATTAAAGTTCCCTGAAACTTGCCTATACTAGAGCTGTCTAATTTGATTTTAGACAGAATTCCAATCCCTCTACTGGAAGTCCCATCATCAGGTGCTTTGAATTTTTATTTGGGAAACTTAAACAGATGTGTGAACAATGTTTCGCTAAAATGTTCTTAAATTCCAATTTTTTAAACCTATATTTCTGTGCAATTGAAGCAGCTATCTAAATCCCATAGGGCAACCAGTCAGTATCAAACCATACTCATCACAATTCATTGACCAGCCACGACAAAAGGCACTGCTTACCTTAACAGTTTTCGGTGTTGTAGGCCTAAGCAAAAGCAATGTTTGAGTAAGGATTTATCCATTTTCAATACGGTAAAGACACTGTAACACAAAATCTGTCTTTCCAATAAAGATTTCAGCCAGCTTGCACAATTAGTGTTGCATTGAATACTTCTTGCGTCCCATAGAAACACTGGCTGGAATTTTCCAGCCCTATTGGCGTCGGGCGTCATGGCGGGCGGGGGTAGGGGTACAATATGGTGAGATGGCCAAAAATCAGTTTCATGCCGTCGTGAAACCAGTTTGCGATCGTCCGCTCCGCCCGTCAATGGTGGGCTACATTTCCCACCACTGCACATTGGGAACCCAATTTCAATACTTCAGCATCTCATTATAATTCCAGCTCCCGGAATCATTAGCCCCCCCACGCTGTATTATCCGAGCATGTCGGTGTGATTGCACACCAATGTGTTTCACAACTGTACCTAAGTGACTTGCACCTGGTGAGCTGCACTTCACGCGGGTCTTCAAGGTTTTTTTGTCCACCTTGCTTCCGGCAGCACTCACGATCATCAGTGCCAGGCTTAGCAAACAGCACCACAGCGCTTTTAGGGGGGCTCATAGGCAGGTCTCTACCTAGCTGAGCAGCTGTAAGGCGGGTGTGGCTTTTAAATGACTGCAGGGCTATGGCTTGCTTGGGGAAGGGGGGAGAAGTGGCTTCAAGCAAGGGAAGAGGCTGCAGGGCTAGGGCTGCACTGGGGAAGGTGGGTATCCCAGGGTGTGTGTGGGGGTACAGGTCGATCTGTGCAAGTGGTCTCAAGATGGAGAGGGTTGAGGAGGCAGTCTCCTGAGGAGATGAGGCCAAATGGAAATGTGAGAGAGTGAGTGGTGATGTCCCTTGAGCTGGCAGTGAGTGAGATGCCAGTGAATATGTAATGGGCTTGTGAGTATGTGAGTTTAGAGTGATAAAATGGTTACCTTACCCTGGCGGCAAGGATGAGAATAGTGATCCTCTTTCTGCACTGGATGGCCGACTTTCTGTGTGCAGCATTGGCGCTGACCACCTCTGCCACTACCTCCCAAGCTGGAGTGGTGAGGCTGATGGGCCTCCTGCGGCCAGAGCGGGGGTAGAGGACATCGCAGCAGGCCACATTGCAGCGGGCCTCCTCAGCACCCAGAAGGCATCACAGGGATGCGCCGCTGAATCGGGGGCTGCACTCTTCTTGACTTTTCGGGCCATGTCTTGACCGGTGCAGTCTTGGGCTGCAAGCATTGAGAAGTGTGCACGTGGCAGCAGTTTAAATATGGCGCTCCCTCATGAAGAACCGGCGAAGTAATGGCGTGGCGGGCAAATCAGAGGCCTCCCACCGGCAGGGCAGCTTGTTTCATTGGCTGCATAATTAATGAGGCAGGAAATGGACGATACAATGCGAAAACCTGCCATTGCGGCTGATGGGTAAAACCGCTCCTTTCCCGCCTGCTATCGCACTTTGTGCAAATCTGGAATGATTCCCCCCCACCCCCCGTGATGGTTTTCATGACGAACTGCTGAACCAAGAGATTAAAGAAACTAAAAACAGAAAATGCTGGAAAAACTTAGCAGGTCTGTCGGCATCCATGGAGAGGGAAACAGATTCAATGTTTCGAGTCCATATGACCTCCGTTCTTAGCAGAGGAGGCCAACCGTACGTGGAGAACCCGAATGTTTCAGCAGCGTGTTTATCAGTAACTTTCAATCCAGCCACCAAATTTGCCTCAGACTTCCAGGGCTAAATTTTACTTGCACCGCCCCCCCCCAACCGGGTGGGTGTGTTTCTGGGATGGGAGAATATAAAATGGAGTGGCACCCATCCCACCACCTTCCCGCCCACCCTGTGCTCACCCACATATTACAGGGGGCAGGTGGGCACTGAAAGCAGCAGCCCACCTGCCATATTTAAATGAACAATTGAGGGTCAATTAAGCTTGTTATCAAACCTATAAACCCTGATAATATGCTGCCCCCGCTATAATAGGTTTGGCGTGGGCAGCAGGGTGGGAGTGGGAAGCCCAATTTCTAAATTTAAATGTTTAAAGGGCAGGAAGGAGTTGGGGTCATCGCTCTTTGGGGACTGTCCTTTGCTAATTGTGAGGTGCCCCCCTATTTGGCCTGAACCCTTGCTTCCTTCCTACTGGCTCTGTCCCTTACTCACACATGCACAGACGCACTCTCCTCTCTCTTTCACATATGCACACTCTCACACACATACAAACACACGCTCACACACTCACTCACTCCAGTGGACCCCACCCACCCTCTCCTACCCACTGCCCCTCTCCCTTACGCGCCCACACCCTTCCAGCCCAAGACCCTGGACTTACCTGCTCCAGGGATCCTAGATTCTTGCTTCAGCAGCAGCCCTTGCAGTTGCCACTGACACCTTCCTGGCACTGCTGGGACTGATGGAGCTGCCAGACAATTGGACCGGGACCCCGGAGCAGAGCCTGGAGTGACAGCAGGGCCCGCAATGGGGCACACTGGAGAATGTGTGTGTGTGTGTGTGTGTGTGTGTGAGAGAGAGAATGTGTGTGCATGGTGTGTGTGCGTGTGTGTGTGTGTGAGAGAATGTGAGTGTGTGAGAGTGTGTATGTGTGAGAGAGATTGTGTGTTCATGCGTGTGTGAGAATGTGTATGTGTGCATGTGTGTGTGTGAGAGAATGTGTATATGTGAGAGAAGGTGTTTGTGTGAGAGAGTGTATGCATATGTGTGTGAGTGTGTGTGTGCATGTATGTATGAGAGAGTGTGTGTGGGAGAGCAAAAGTGTGCATATGTGTGAGTGTGTGTATGTTTCAGAGAGTGTGTATGTGAGTGTGTGTGTGTGTGTGTGTGTGTGTGTGTGTGAGAGAGAGTGTGTGAGAGAGAGTATGTGTGTGTTTGTGCATGTAAGAGAGTGTGCATGTGTGTGCATGTGCATGTGAGACAGCGTGCATGGGAGAGAGCGTTTGTGCGTGTGAGAGCATGTGTGCGTATGAGAGAGTGTGTGTGCGTTTGAGAGAGAGTGTGTGTGTGCAGGAGAGACTGTGTGTGTGAGAGAGAGGATGTTTGTGTGTGTGAGAGAGAATGTGTGAGCGCATGTGAAAGAGGGTGTGTGCGTGTGTGTTTGTGAGAGAGAGAGAGTGTGTGTGTGTGTGTGTGTGTGTGTGAGAGAGAGTGTGTGAGAGAGAGTATGTGTGTGTTTGTGCATGTAAGAGAGTGTGCATGTGTGTGCATGTGCATGTGAGACAGCGTGCATGGGAGAGAGCGTTTGTGCGTGTGAGAGCATGTGTGCGTATGAGAGAGTGTGTGTGCGTTTGAGAGAGAGTGTGTGTGTGCGGGAGAGACTGTGTGTGTGAGAGAGAAGGTGTTTGTGTGTGTGAGAGAGAATGTGTGAGCGCATGTGAAAGAGGGTGTGTGCGTGTGTGTGTGTGTGAGAGAGAGAGAGAGTGTGTGTGTGCGTGTGTGTGTGTGTGTGTGAGAGAGAGAGAGACTGTGTGAGAGTGTGTGTGCGAGAGAGAGAGGGTGTGTGCGTCTGTGTGTGAGAGAGAGATAGAAAGCAGAGATTGTGCGCAGATAGAGAGAGGAGAGCATGCACAGATAGAGAGGAGGCAGTGTGCACAGATAGAGAGGAGAGAGCATGCACAGATAGAGAGGGGGCAGTGTGCACAGATAGAGAAGGGACAGTATGTCCAGATAGAGAAGGGAGAGTGTGCACGGAGCAAGAGGGGAGAGGGGAGAGTGTGTGCGAGAGATGGAGGGCCAGATTTGACGAATCATCCCAGATTTGCATTAACTGGGGTAGCAGGCGGGTAAAACGATATTTTCCTGCCGGCTGCGATGGCAGGTTATCATGCTATATTGTCCCAAACCCACCATGTTATTTATGCATTCCTGGGAAACACGCCACTTCCCTGGCAGGCAGGGTTTCACTCGCCTGCCCGCCATCAGCTCACTGCTTCATCACACTGGGCATCATATTTAAAGCCCAGCCGTGCACGCACATCTCACTGCTTCCAGTCCAGAACTACTGCAGGGAAGATGTCCATGAAAAGCAAAAAGACTGCAGCCCCAGGTTTCGTGACGTGTCACTGGAAGGCCTTATGGATGCCATGGAGGCCTGCCAGGATGTCCTCTACTCCCACTCTGGCTGCAGGATGGGCAGCAGAGTGACCACCCAGGCTTGGGAGGCAGTGGTGAGTGATGGTCAGTGCCAACACCCTGCAAAAGAGGACAGCCACCTAGTGCCGCTACAGGATGAATGGTCTCATCCATTCCACCAGGTTAACTCACTCTTCTCATCACTCTCAACTCACACACTCACAAACCCATCACACATCTACAGGGATCTCACACCTCAAAGGACAACATCACTAACTCTCACACACACCCTCACATCTCCATCAGGCTCATATCCTCTCAAGATAATGTCCTCATCCCATCTATGGCTCCAGTCACCAGACAAACATTCCACACAGTGCCATGTGTCTTGCTCACACTCTCTTCATCTGTCTTCATGCAGGACAAGCCTGCTCACATCAGCAGGAAGAGGTCCCACACTTTGGGGGGGGCAGGGGGATGGTGGTGTGGCCCACATTAGGCCCCTCACTCACTTTGAGGATCATGCCATCGTGCTGACTGGTGAGGATGTGGACCATGCCTGCGGCCATGGTGAGGTTGGCTGCAAACATCCACCTGAGGACCCTGCACCACATCATCCCTCTCTCAACGCAACTGTGAGTGCTCTCTCTCTTGCTACTGACTCTGCTGCCTTGCACTAATCATCTCTACTTTGGTTCACACGGAGCTGTGCCAAGCGACCAAGACCCTCAGCCAGCCAATCCCTCAGCTCCATCCACATCCTCATCTGAAGCCAGGAGGTCACCGCCTCCAATGATGAGATGATAAGCAGCCCAGAAGACCCGTCAACGCAAAGAGACCTGCTGGCCCACGAGAGATTATGGAGGGAAAAGTGTGTGTGGCAGGGCCTTTCAGAACCTCATGCAAGCACTCTCACGCGCACGTGGATCACACTCACCTCAATGTCCTGAGCATTTTCAATGCTGCCTGCTGGGGTTCTCTCTCAGTTGTCCATCTGAGCTGACCTGCACCTCCACCCACCCACTGATCACACTCCCAATCAGCACCTGATCTCGCCCACCAGGACGCTTGTTTCACTTTTTGTCAGGACAGCATGGTACTAATTCGGTTTTACTTTCACTCCCCTGTCCCTTGGCCTCTCCCAGTAATCTATTTCCTCCCCCCCATCACTGTTGACCCTCCCACCACCACCCCCCCTGCCCCCCCACACCCTCCAGCATCACCTCCCACCTCTCCTCCATGATCTACCAGCCACAACTCTTTTCCTTTGGTGATGTCCAGGTGAACGTGCCCATTCCCCTCCTCCCTGAAAATCCCACCACCATCCTTGCCGTGCTCCTCCATCCAACTCCCAGGGTCGGTGTCTGCCTCCGGGTCCTCACCAACCACCCACACCGTCCTTTCTACCGCTACTGTCGAACAATCACCCTTCACCCTCCTGCCTCACTCTGCCCTCGGTCCTTCTCATCATTCCTTCAAATCATGCCCATCCTCAGTTCGCTCCCCAGGAGACAGACATGGACCCATCTGACCCCTCCATGCATGTTCACCTTCACTTTCCCTCCTCCGTACCCCTTCCCCCTCCCTGTTCCTCTTCCCCCCACCCCCCACCCCCGCTCCCCCTCCCCCACTGGAACTCCTTTCCTGCGGAATCCTTTCCATCCCCAATCCTCCCACCCCACCTGGACTCCACCGGCCCCACTCAGTCCCTCCACCTTCCTGATTCCCTCCTCCACCCTTACCTCTTCAGCCACCCTGAGTCCCTCCCCTACCAGCTTCTTCCTCTAGCCTCACTTCTTCCTCCAGCCATAATCCTACCTCTTTCCTGACTCTTTCCTCCACTCTTACTTCTTCCTAAACCCTTACTCCCTCCCCTCTCTGGACTCCTTCCCTTGCAACTTCCACCCCCTTACATATACCTCCACAGTTGTGATCTTCTCCCCTGTTATCCTCTCCTCCCCCATTCTCCATCCCCCACCCCCCCCACCTCATCCCTCAACACCTCTTCCTTTCCCAGTCAACCCTTGCCCTTCCTCTCCCACCGCCTTGACCATCACCCATTGTGAGCATCAACAGTGACTATCCAACATCCATGAGCTGCTTCGCAGCAGAGCCGTGTCCGTGAGAATCCACCCAGCATTCCATGGATGTACCTCCGGTGTGCCGTTGCTGTCGGGCTCCAGCATCTTCTGCTCCTTGGACGTCCGGGATGTGGGCAAGGCCCTGGCGGTCAGTCCCAACTTCTGCACGTCACACTTGTCAAGATGTGTTCCGCACCAACATGCTTTCCTGCTGACGTGCATGGACAATCCAGCTGAGGGTGGGGTGGGGGGGGACAAATCTGCCAGGCAGGTCTAATGATAGTATGCTGATGAATTACAATGAGGTTCCCAATGTCCGATAGTGGGAAATGCGGCCTGCCATTGGCGGGCTGAGTGGCCGATCGCAAACTGGTTTCACGCCATTGTGAAACCGATTGTGCCATATTATCCGCTCATGCCACCGAACACGGCTGACGTCAGTGGGCACGTAAAATCCCAGCCACAGAGAGAAGAGTGTGCGCGAGAGACAGAGAGTCTCTGCACAAGAGATGGAGAGGGGGGAGACAGGAGAGTGAAAATTGTGTGTGTGTGTGTGAGAGCAAGAGAGGAGAGTGGGTGTATGTGTGTGACAAAGTGGAAAGTGTGTCTGAGTGTGAGAGAGGGGAGTGACTGTGTATGTGTGACAGAGAGAGGAAAGTGCGTTTGTATGAGAGAGAAAGGAAAGTGGATCTGTGTGAGAGAGGAGAGTGTGTATGTGTGCTTGGGTGTTTGTATGTGTCTTTGTGTGAGAGAGAGAGCAAGGGAGAAAAAGAGAGGAATAGTGGGTGTGTGTGAGAAAGAGGAATGTGTGTGTGAGAGAGAGAGAGGGGATTGTTGTGTGTGTGAGAGAGAGAGAGAGGAGTGTGTGTGTGTCTGTTTGTGTGTGTGTGTATGTGTGTGAGAGACGAGAGAAAGAGCGAAAGAGAAGAGTGGGTGTGTGTGTGTGTGTGTGTGTGTGTATGAAGGAGGAAAGTGCGTGTGTGTGTGAGAGAGAGAGAGAGAGAAAGAGGAGAGTGGATGTGTGTGTGTGTATGAGGGAGAAATGTGTGCGGGGGTGTGTGTGTGTGTGTGAGAGAAAGAGAGGAGAGTGCGTATAAGTCTGTCTCACTCCCTGTCTCCGGGTTCTGATTCACCCTCAGCCCCACACACCAATGCACACTCTCCCAATGAGTGAGGGTGAGCGAGTGAGCACCCTGAGACTGGGAGTGAGCCAGGCACATACACTCTCACCTTCTCACACTCTGATGGTCATCTTTATTTATCACTCATTTTTTAAAAATTATCAATTTAATGCCTTGACATTTTTTTTTTGCTCAGCAAGTTATTGCTTTTCATATCTCAGTTTTTTTTGAAATTCAGGTTTCATGTTGTGCCAAAGCTTATCGTTCCAAAATTTGCATCATCGCCCCCTTGAATGAGAAAAAAATTGAATATGGCCTCCTCACACAGAAAGATTGGGCCAGCCTGGCTTATTCAGTGTTTTTCTGCTTTCAGATTTTAAAATTGGGCTATATTTCCCACTTAGTAGGTCAGCAATAAAAAAGGAAGAAACATTAATCAGCTGTGAGTGGTAATTAGGAAGCAGTTAGCCATCTGGAATAGCACTATTGAGGCAAAGGCAAATATTTACTGAACAAAATTGCTGTGGAATTGGGCATTAGAGTTGAGGAAAGCTTGTTCATGGGACAGGCACTCTCCAGCAAGGGCTCAGGGAGTTGGCGGACAATTATGGATCAAATGGACATCACTTCAGCAACATCAGTGCACAACGCATAAGAAGAGGCAGATGAAAGCAGATAGCACTGTTTAGCTAAGGTGGTCCTCAATAAAGCTATTTCACATATTCACTTGCAGTGCACAGCCTAAAGAAGCCTAAGGCCTGAAGAATCTCAGAATGCTCAAGCCCCAAAGCCACCCAGCAACTTATCCATCCACAACTGAATCACTGAGAAGAGGTGGTAAGTTAATTATCATGCATGCCAAACAAAGCACAAGAACCAAACATGCCAACTCAAGCAGCCAACATTCATTATACAATGAGAGCACGAATATACTACACTTGATTTGAAGATTGTTTTGAGTACTTGATTGTCATTAGTTACAATATAATGGGAGCCTAGCATGAGAAGCCAAGGTATTTGAAGAACTAAGCAGTATCAGGAATTGGTTTAGGCATAGTTTCTTAGCTGCTGTGGAATAGCTGTGGCACACCCTAGGAGATATCTAGAATTTGTACTGGGCACAAGCTTTTCTTCCTGTGCTGTTGATATCGCTGCTAATTTCTCTTTGGGATTTTCACCCTCTTGCTTCTTGTTCTGCTATAAATTTGACATTCTGGTCTAAAACATACATGCTGAGGCCTTTTCTCAGGAAGAAGGTATAGCACCTGAAGCAGGCAGCAAGTGTTCTGGATATTATCCTGGTTAGTGGTGTTGTACTGTTAGAAAGCTCCCAAAAAGCCCTGCCATGTGGAGTGCAACTTAGCATATTCAGTGTATGTTTGATAGTAATTCCTACCTCAAACTGTTAATATATTTCTATATAAAAATGCCTTTCAGTTCTTATGGAGCACAACATTCTGCACAATGACCCAAATGACATCATGAATGCAATCCATGGTCTTTTGGTTGCTGGGAGTGCCACCACATAGAACTGTATTGAACATAATGCTGCTGCTGCTGCTCAGTGCCAATAGCAATTAGTCCTATTGAATAATGCATCTATGATGTCCTGAATACATGTGTGGGCAGCAAACTGGCTGACATTGCAGATGTCCTAAGTAATCAGGGAGGCAAATGATATATTAGCTTACATTGTGAGGGGTTTGGAGAGTATGAGCAAGGAAGTCTTGCTGCAATTATATAGAACTTTGGTGAGACCACACCGGAGCAGTGTGTACAGTTTTGGTCTCCCTACCTAAGGTAGGATATATTTGCCTTAGAACAGGCACAATGAAGGCTCACTCAATTGATTCCTGGGATGAGGATTGTGCTATGAGGAGACACGGAGTAGAATGAGCCCATATTCTCTGGAATTTAAAAGACGGCGATATTATTGAAGTGTACAACATTTTTGGAGAGCTTGACGGTAAATGCTGAGAGATTGTTTCCCCAATTAGGGTGTCTAGAATTAGGGCTCATAGTCTTAGAATAAGGGGTCAGCCAGTTAAGACTGAGGTAAGGTGAAATTTCTTCACTCACAAGGTTGTGAATTTTTAGAATTATCTGCCATGTTGATAAATATATTGAAAAGTGAGATTGATAGGTTTATGGAGACTAAAGGAATCAAGGGAAGTGGGAATAGGGTGGGACAGTGAAGTTGATGTACAAGTTCAGTCATGATCATATTGAATGCTGGAGCAGTCTCAATGGCTGTCTGGAATACCCCTGCTCCTATTATTCATGTTCTTATGGCATTGTTATGCCACTATATATGATAGATTTCAGCTTCCTTAGTGAAGTCTCTACTGTAATTACAACCTTGATCAAATCAAATATTTAGCACCAGTTTAAGGGTGATTTTTGGAGCACATTGATTACCTGGATGTGTGATGATAACCATTCAGATATTCCAAGCCCCACAAAAAGTAAGGGTTGAAGCAAATTTGCTGGCAAAAATGTAACAGACTAATTATTTTAAAGTCTTAGGTTAATGCTTTTGACATAGAGGAAAGCTTGTTCATGGGACAGGCACTCTCCAGCAAGGACACAGAGCATGCCTAAAGCAAATGGACAACCTTTCCCATGAGTCCTATTCAAACCTGGCAATCAAATAAAAAAATTCAGTTGCTCTGTTGTTCTCCATTATGTGATTTTTTTTTTGCCTGACTATGATATGAGTTTTTTTTCTCTCAACCCCTAGGCTAGGATTTTCCGGTCCCATTGTGGCGTGACCTTGTCAGTGGAGATTCAGTGGCCCATGCAAAAGTCCATCGACTTTCGGTGAGACCGGACGTTCGTGGCGTTGGGCAGGGCCAGGAAATCCTGCTCTAATCTCTCATTTAGTTCATTAAACTGTTTTTAGATAGTTGCTGTTTTGAGCCTTTGCTTCTACTTATTTTTATGACCTATGTGAAATATATTGTGCAATTTTCTTGTGCCGACTGGTGTGTCACGTTGTTTCTTCTGTACTAAAATGAAGTGAATGCCCATTGGAAAAAGTAGATGTAAAGTCTTCCTTGGAGCTCTCCTGAGGGCTTGTTTCTCATTCTACTGGCTGCCTATCTCATTAATGGCAGGTGATCCTGCCTGTAGGCCTGTTCAATTCTTCTGCGGAAACCTGCATGCTTCGGCATACTTCTCCTTCCACTTGCCCAGAGGGACACGAGGCAAGAAACTGGCTGCAACATGACAGTCACCCACCTGTTTCTGCATCTGCTTACATTCCACTGCTGGAGCACTTACCCTGAATGTGGCTAAGGATCTCTGAACAAAAAGTGGTACATGCATGTTAACCCAGAAAACTAGCAAAAGCTGGCCAACATCCTCAAATTAACTGACAGCACGCAAAATGCTAGCAACTCCAGATGGCCTTTATTATAAGCTTATGACATGTGAAAACAAATAGTTACATTGGCTTGTAACTTAATCCGTTGGTATGTTTAACCTTCTTTCACATGCATTTGAGAGAAAAAAAACTATATAATATATGAGAGCCTGAAGGGAAAATTGCAAATTTTGAAGGAGCAAACTTGGCTGTACTTTTCGGAAGTATGACCCCTGAAAATTTTGAACATATGAAATAATGCATTCTGGTTATCTTTAAACAACTTCATACTTCACAGTTAAAAGATTTCTAACCCCAAAGGAAAGAAAAGAAATTACAACATTCATATTTCCAACAGACCAATTAAATGGTCGCTTCCCCACAAGTTACCTCAAAAATCACTCTCTCAGTTCAACACCCTCAGTTTACAGAGGCACTCCATTCTCTCTGAATGGAGTTCAGAGAGATATTATACACCATCCAACTCCCTGCCTTTCACATAGACTTTCCTTGTGAACCATTTCATACCGCCACTTTTCTGTTCCTTGCTCGCTCTTCTACCGCACCCTTTCCCCCACTTCCAATTCAACCTGGCACAATGCAAACCAGTTCAAATCAGTGCACTTCTTTCATTCACTGTCAGCTCAAGTTGGTATTTTATTATGCAAGTCTTTACCCTACCTATCCCAAAATAGCTAATAGTTTTTCCTTTCACCCCCAAATCACCATTCCCAACTTCTGCTCTTTCCCCTTTATTTCTGAGCATTCCATCTGCCCTTCATTGCCATTTGATTAATTCCCATATGACAAAAATTGCAAAGGGCTGATCCTGTTTCAACTTAATAAGAATAATGATTTCCATTCTGCAGACATATAGGCCACTGTCATGTAGTGGACGCTAAAGATTAGGCCCACAATGGCCCATCTGGAGGTGGGTATGCCTCAGCTATCTCAATGTATCAAACTAAATTGATTCAGTGGATCTCAACTCAGCCAATAGAATGGGAATGTCTGGCACAGGGAGTCCCTGCCTTTGACTCCACCTTTATGAAATTTTTGCCTGTGAGTATGTAGGAGTTGAAGTTTATGTTGCTTACAAGTTAAGCTGAAACTCTTGGAAAGAGCGGAGACCCAATGCAATGGTAACTCTGAAACGAAAAACAAGTCTTGCATTTATATAGCACCTTTCATGACCCCAGGTTCTCCCAAGATGCTTTACAGTCAATGGAATACTCTTGAAGCGAGTCACTTTTCCCATGAGGTTCTGCTTGGTTTTCAAACTAAAATTAGAACAGGATACTTGCCCTCAATACAATACAAGACAATACAAGGAATCTTGCCCCCATCCCCCATCTTTAACTCTTCTCATTGTTTGTCAAAGACAGCTCCTTCCTTTTTCTCTAGTCTGAGTTACATTATATCCTTCAATTCTTTTAATTACTACAAGCCTCTTTCATACTGGTAAAGCTATGAATTTCAATCTATGACTTCATATATTAAGTTCTGAAATAATTTCTGAGCTACTTGTTTATGTCAATATAACCCATTCTATTTACACACTGCCAAAGTACCCTGCTTTCAATATACATTGAACAATGAATTGTTTCTGTTCCATTGGTGGACATTATGGAGACATGGCTGCAAGGCGATCAGGACTGGGAGCTAAATATCCAAGGATATACATCCTATTGAAAAGATAGGCAGGTTGGCAGAGGGGGTGGGGTTGCTTTGTTAGCAAGAAATGAAATTAAATCGATAGCAAGAAATGATGTAGGGTTAGATGATGTAGAGTCTGTGTGGGTAGAGTTGAGGAACTGCAAAGGTAAAAAAAACCATAATGGGAGTTATGTACAGGCCTCTGAATAGTAATCAGGATGTGGGGCACAAGATATAGCAGGAGATAGAAAAGGTGTGTAAGAGAGGCAAGGTTACAGTGATCATGGGGGATTTCAATATGCAGGTAGACTGGGAAAATCAGGTTGGTAGTGGATCCCAAGAAAAGGAATTTGTGGAATGTCTACGAGATGGCTTTTTGGAGCAGTTTGTGGTGGAGCCCACTAGGGAACAGGCAATTCTAGATTTAGTGATGTGTAATGAGGCAGATTTGATAAGGGAGCTTAAGGTGAAGGAACCCTTAGGAGGAATTGACCAAAATAAGATAGAATTTACCCTACAATTTGAGAGGGAAAAGCTGGAATCAGATGTAATGGTATTACAGTTGAATAAAGGCAACTACAGAGGCATGAGGGAGGAGCTGGCCAGAATTGACTGGGAGATGAGCCTAACAGGAAAGACAGAGGAACAGCAATGGCAGGAGTTTCTGGGAGTAATTTGGGAGACACAGCAAAAATTCATCCCTAGGAAGAAGAAGCATACTAAAGGAAGGACGAGGCAACCATGACTGACAAGGGAAGTCAGGGACAGCATAAAAGCTGAAGAGAAAGCATACAATGCGGTGAAGAGCAGTGGGAAACCAGGGGATTGGGAAGCCTACATAGAACAACAGAGGACAACTAAAAAAGAAATAAGGAGGGAGAAGATTAAATATGAGGGTAAACTAGCCAGTAATATAAAAGAAGATTGCAAGAGTTTTTTTAGATATATAACGGGTAAGAGAGAGGCCAAAGTGGACATTGGGCCGCTGGAAAATGACACTGGAGAAGTAGTAGTGGGGAACAAAGAAATGGCGGAGGAACTGAATAGGTACTTTGCCTCATTCTTCACAGTGGAAGACATGAGTGACATCCCCAAAGTTCAAGAGAGTCGTGGGGGGGGTGGGGGAGGTGGGGGGCAGAGATGAGTATGGTGGCCATTACCAAGGAGAAGGTGCTAGGAAAACTGAAAGGTCTGAAGGTGGATAAATCATCTGGACCAGATGGATTACACCCCAGAGTTCTGAAGGAAATAGCTGAAGAGACAGTGGAGGCATTAATGGTGATCTTTCAGGAATCACTGGAGTCAGGGAGGGTCACAGAGGACTGGAAAATTGCTAACGTAACCCCCTGTTTAAGAAGGGAGTGAGGCAAAAGACGGGAAATTACAGGCCGATTAGCCTGACCTCGGTCGTTGGTAAGATTTTAGAGTCCATTATTAAGGATGAGATTTCAGAATACTTGGAAGTGCATGGTAAAATCGGGCAAAGTCAGCATGGTTTCATCAAGGGGAGGTCATGCCTGACAAATCTGTTAGAATTCTTAGAGGAGGTAATGAGTAGGTTAGACAAAGGAGAGCCAATGGATGTTATCTACTTGGACTTCCAGAAGGCCTTTGACATGGTGCTGCACAGGAGGCTGCTCAGTAAGTTAAGAGCCTAGATATGGTACTAGCATGGATAGAAGATTGGCTGTCTGGCAGGAGGCAGAGAGTGGGGATAAGGGAGTCCTTCTCAGGATGGCAGCTGATGACTAGTGGAGTTCCGCAGGGGTCAGTGTTGGGACCACAACTTTTCACTTTATACATTAATGATCTAGATGAAGGAACTGAGGGCATCCTGGCTAAGTTTGCAGATGATACAAAGATACTACCTGTAGTATTGAGGAGGCGGGGAGGCTGCAAAAGGATTTGGACAGGTTAGGAGAATGGGCAAAGAAGTGGTAGATGGAATACAACATGGGGAAGTGTGAGGTCATGCACTTTGGTAGGAAGAATAGAGGCATAGACTATTTTCTAAATGGGGAGAGAATTCAGAAATCTGGAGTGCAAAAGGGACTTGGGAGTCCTAGTCCAGAATTCTCTTAAGGTTAACTTGCAGGTTGAGTCGGTAGTTAGGAAGGCAAATGCAATGTTGGCATTTACTTCAAGAGGACTAGAATATAAAAGCAGGGATGCGCTGCTGAGGCTTTATAAGGCTCTGGCCAGACCACATTTAGAATATTGTGAGCAATCTTGGGCCCCATATTTCAGGAAGGATGTGCTGGCCCTGGAGAGGGTCCAGAGGAGGTTCACAAGAATGATCCCAGGAATGAAAAGCTTAACATATGAGGAACGTATGAGGACTCTGGCTCTATACTCGATGGAGTTTAGAAGGATCTGATTGAAACTTACAGAATACTGAAAGAGCTGGATAGAGTGGATGTGGGGAAGATGTTTCCATTAGTAGAAAAGACTAGGACCCGAGGGCACAGCCTCAGATTAAAGGGAAGACCCTTTAGAACAGAGATGAGGAGAAACTTCTTTAGCCAGGGAGTGGTGAATCTATGGAATTCATTGCCACAGAAGGCTGTGGAGGCCAGGTCATTGAGTGTATTTAAGACCGAGATAGATAGGTTCTTGATTGGTAAGGGGATCAAGGGTTATGGGGAGAAGGCAGGAGAATGGGGCTGAGAAACCTATCAGCCATGATTGAATGGCGGAGCAGACTCGAAGGGCCGAATGGCCTAATTTCTGCTCCTATGTCTTATGGTCTTATTACATAATCTCTCCAACCAATCATTGGTGCCATAATAGTAGTAGCATAGGAACATAGGAAATAGGAGCACAAGTCGGCCATTCACTTCCTCGAGCCTGCTCCACCATTCAACTAGATCATGGCTGATCTTCTACCTCAATGCCATTTTCCTGCACTATCCCCATATCCCCTGATATCTTTAATATGGAGAAATCTATTGATTGCTGTCTTGAGTGTACTCAATGATTGAGCCACAACATCTCGCTGGGGTGGAGAATTCCAAAGATTCACCATCTTCTGAGTGAAGAAATTCCTCTTCATCACAGTTCTAATTGGGCTATCTCTTATGCTAAGGCTGTGCCCCCTAGTTCTAGACACCACCCGGCTCCCTGCTCCCCCACTCCCAGCCAGGGAAAGCATCCTCCCTGCATCTATCCTGTCGAGCCCTGTAAGAATTTTGTATGCCTCAATGAGATTAACCAAAGCTTATGTAGCATCACTTTTATTCTCTATTTTTCAAGCTTAGAATTAATGTTTTACTTGGAATCTCCAATTGACTATTGCCCAAATGATTGATAACAACATATGTAATTATGAGATTTTTCTCAGCCTCTTTTAACGTGCAGTCAATGCTTTGTGCAGCATCATTCACATTATTGCAAAACTGAGTGATTCATTTTATTCCTTTAATGTGTTTCTGTCCATGTACCTAATGATGAATCTCTTAACACAATAACTGCAATTTATTTGCCACCCTTGATATGCTTTTACTCCCCTTATCATCATCCAATATCTTAAATCTGTTCACTATTTACAGTTCTTTAAATGATCCCTCGTTATTTTCTCCTCTATGTGCTATTTTTCACATTACCCTTCGCAACCTTTCGAAATTAATCATCTTAAATGTTCATTCTTCACCAGTATAACATAAAAAGTTATTGATCTAACAATTAGCTTTTCTTCTTTCCTTACTTTCTGAAAACATTCTTAGTCTACTTTTAAACGATTATCTTTTTATTATATTTACATTAATTCTGGGCTTATTCCTCTGTATTGTTCAAGCATAAACATATTACTTTTATTCTACTATATTTTCATATGTACACGTATTCTATAAGTTCTAAGTCTTTTCATATCCCTAACTGATGATTTAATCATTCTGTTCATATCTTGTAACTGAAGTCTGATTAATTTAAATACAATACTGCTGTTCAAACTACTTTGTATTTGTTAAATTTGCCCTGCATCTACTGGTTCTGGTAAATCTCATTTGTATTGAATCCCTGTGTTTAAGTCAATTGGAATTTCCCCTACTTAGGTTTTCCTGAATCATGTGTCATCTCTAGCTGAAAGGATGGGCAGCTAACCTGTTCCCAGTGTTCTGCAATGTTACTCTCTAATTAGCTGCTGGGAGACATGTTGGGCCGGTGCAGACTGACTTGCCTTCTAAATTTCTCTTTCTCTCTGTGAGTAAATGGTTGACTTCCACTTTGTGTCCTCCCACTCACATCCCCCCATTGAGATCCTAGCTAAGACTTAAAATATACCCTGTGGAGAATTGCAGAACCAACCATTCTGTGATTCGACACATTGGTATACCAACGAGATGTGCTATTGACCTAGTCTAGCGTTATTCGGTTTTCAATCATTTGCCTACATTCTGGTGACAATACATATATAGAAGAATCTCTTTTTAAAACACTGTTTTGACTGATATAAAAAGCATGTTATAATGAGTGGCATGCTTAGAGAATTTGTTTTTGTTTTGCTTTCTCTATAAGTGAACCATAAACAAACGCATATTTTATCAGAATGTTAAAATGAAAAGTCACTAGTATAATAAATACCTATACATGTACATGGCAGATTCTTGTCCCTGTGTATGTGTGTGTATGTATGTGTATATATATATATATATATATATATATAAAATGTTAGAACGTTGAAGTATCATTCATTGATTGGTTGTCAAAAATAACAAAGAAGATGTAACAATTGCTTAAGATTCATTTTCTACTTAATGACATTTGGATTACAGATAAGGTATAATATTTTTTAGAAGTTATACTTTTGACCTATTCTAGCTTCAGTAATAATTCAAAACTGTCAAAATTTATACACAAAGCTTTTTTAAAAAGATATTTTATCATTTTAATTTATTTTGAAAGGCAATTACCTTGATGAAACTTCAGAAAAACTCCCTGTGAACAGAATCTGAAGAAGGTGCAGGATTATCCCATGGCCATTACTTCTGATGCAGGCAACACACATACTTCACATTGCCTGCTAATTTAAATGATTGGAGCACATTATTGAGTGACTGCATGACTGAGCAGGGGGTGCAAAATTGTGAGAGGCTAGCACAACTAAAAACCAGACTGCACCTCTGAATGAGGAGGTGCACTAAGGCTGGAGCAGGTGCTGGAAGTCATTCAGGAATAAATTCTGCCTGGGAAAGACAGAAGAGTGGCACATCCTGGCACAGAGCAAGCTTCAAGTTTTTCTGACCCTGCAATGGAGGTCTTGGTGCAAGAGCTGGCGAGGAGGAGAGATGTCACCCATCCAAAGGGAACTAGGAGGCCTTCCAGACTAATTTTGCAAAGGCAGTATGACCAGATAGCCATGGAGGTCAATGCCAGGAATTTAGCCCCAAAGAAGTAGATGCAGTGTCACAAAAAGTTCAATGACCTCACACAAATGGCCACGCTCAGTGAATGGATCTTCAAATGCCATATCTCACTAACTGCACCCCTAGTTTCACACACTACAAATTGCACAATATTCACGTCATCCAACAATCTCTATCATTACCAACCCATAGTGACCATTCATAGCTTCACCTCACCCTCACCCACTTAGCACTGCTGCGAGACTCACATCTGCATCTCGCAGTTTGCACGCATGACCAGTTATACATGTCCTTACCCCAGTGGAGGAGATGGTGATTGCCATCATTAAAGCGACCATGTCTGAGCCTGTGGCCAGGGGCCAGGCTGAAACTATCATAACTAATCCTCATCCTCACATCCAATTTCCTCATCTCTTCTGATTTACAAGCTGCAGATGGTATAAGCATGCACCTCTTGGTAGCCCCAACCCTCCCCTCACCACAACCTTAGTGCATTTCTCCTTTCAGATCTCCAAGAATTGCAGCCTGGCCAGGCAATGGTGGAAAAGCAAGAGGTGAAAGAGCAAGAAAATAGTGATAAAAAGGAAACACCATGAATCATTCTCATCCTCACAGTCAGCAGCTCAAATACTGACACCATGCATACAGTGGATAATTTTGAAGTGGGATCTGAACACAGTGAGATAGCAGCCGCAAATGGTCTGCAGCCAAGGCAAGGGACAAGGATAGCACAGGCACCAGTTTATCAGAGGGTAAGGTTGCACATGAATTCTGCTACAGAGGATGAGGATTTCTTGTTCTGCCTACAGAAGAAGACTGATAGGTATGCACAAAGAAATGCTTTGTATATTGGTAGTCCTGCCAGAGAGTCTGTGGTCAATGTCGTGTAGTAGGAAGGAGTCATAAGAACATAAGAAATAGGAACAGGAGTAGACCATTCGGCCCCTAGAGCCTGCTCCGCCATTCAATGAGATCATGGCTGATCTTCTTATGTTTCGATTTCCACATTCCCATCTAACCCTAGTACCTTTTGATTCCCTTGCCTAACAAGAATCTAATTCCTCTGCCTTAAAAAATATTCAATGACCCCGCATCCACCACCTAATGAGGCAGAGAATTCCAAAGTCGCACAACCCTCTGAGAGAAAAAAATTCTCCTCATCCCTGTCATAAAAGGGCAACCCCTAATTTTAAAACAGTGCCCTCTAGTTCTGGACTCACCCACAAGAGGAAACATCCCTTCGATGTCCACCCTGTCAAGGCCATTCAGGATCTTGTATACTTCAATCAAATCACCCCTCACTCTTCTAAACTCAAGTGGAAACAAGCCCAGTCTATCCAACCTTTCCTTATAAGACAACCCACTCATTCCAGGTATCAATCGAGTAAACCTTCTTTGAAACGCTTCCAATGCATTTACATTCTCCCTGAAAGAAGGAGACCAAAACTGCACACAATATTAGAAGTGCAGTCTCACCAATGCCCTATATAACTGAAGCATAATATTCTTACTTTTATGTTCAATCTCTCTCATAGTAAAGGATAGCATTCCATTAGCCTTCTTAATTACTTGCTGTACCTGTATACTAACTTTTTGTGACTCATGTACTAGAATACCTAGATCCCTCTGCAGCTTGGAATTATGCAGCCATTCTCCATTTAAGTAATACTTACTCTGCTTGTTTGTTCTTCCTGCCAAAGTGACAACTTCAAATTTTCCCATATTAAGCTCCATTTGCTAAATCTTTGCCTATTCATTCAACCTATCTATATCCATCTGCAATCTCCTCAAGTGCTCTTCACAACATTCTTTCCAACTATCTTTGTGTCACTGCAATTTAGCTGCCATTCCTTCAATCCCTTCATCTAATTCATTGACGTAAATCGTAAAAAGGTGAGCCCCCAGTACAGACCCCTGTGGGATTCCACTTGTCACATCCTGTCAATCAGAAAAAGACCCATTTATGCATACGCTCTGCTTTCTGCCAGCCAGCCAATCTTCTATCCAAGTTAATATGTTACTCACCACACCATGCACTTTTATTTTCCATAATAATCTTTGATGTGGCACTTTATCAAATGCCTTCTGGAAATCCAAGTACAGCATATCTACAGGCTCCTCTTTATCCACTGTGCAAATTAACCCTACTTGGTATAGGCTTTTGTGCAGAGCTTTGAGCCCATCCTCTCCAGTGTGGAAGTGATGGCCAACTCCATTAACATACCTGTGGATCCAACCATCATTCAATATCCGACTGCACATGACTTAGCTTCCATTGTAGCACAAGAAGAGGCTACCCAACATTTGGGTCCTGCAGTTGAAGTTCAGACGGAAGTCATGCAAGGTGTACTTACTGCCATGCGAGCTTAGACAGTTTCCATTATAACTCAAAGGGTCTTGCAAAGAGTTGCAATCTGTCCTCCAGCAGATTATTAAGATTACTGAGATGCCACCTGGACAGAATGATAGTGGCTCCATTGAGCACAAACCTGCTGTCCTCACTCAGGTTGACAGATTTTGTCCTCTGCCAGTACCCTTGTGGTTGACTCTTAGATGTGGCTGCAGAAAGTGGCAGATTTCAGCCAGGGCACCCCTATTGAAGTAGGGACATCTGACACACTATTCTTTGCTAAGGTTAGGGTGGGAGATTTTCTCTCTGAACACCCTAGGATGTATCCTCTTGCTGAAAGCCCTCCTTCCGCTTCCTCCCCCAATAGATTGCCCTGTTTTGTGTCACCTCTGTTTATCTGCCCTGTCAAGCTGTAGTCCAAGAGAGATGCTAATTATTGCATCCATGTCTGGGGACAAGTCTTGACAAAGTCCCTCAGCACATGCCACATCATTCCCTGTAGATTTCAGCAACTTTGAACAACTCTGGAAACCACCAAACATTTCTACAATTACAACAACAGTAGAAATGAAGCAGAAACTATCTGAAAGTAATTAATAATGCCTATAAATAGCACCAGTGGGGGATGGGGAATCCCTCCTGCTGCTTAATGCATATTCAGCAATTAAGTAAGGGCGTTAGGTGGAACTTCGAGCTCCAAAATGGCAGCAATGGCATCAAATCAGCAAAGGCCTGTATCTTCCTGGAGAACAAATTCTATCTTTTTGTCAAACAACAAACTTTATCTCTTACTGCAAAGGTAAGAATTTTAAAAAGTAATATTTAGAACTATTTTCAGTAATTTGTAAACCTAATCCATATACCAAAGAGGATATTATCTATTGAGAAAATGATATTTACGACATGAATGGACAATACATTTTGCATTATTTCTCCAGAGACAAAGTATTATTTTGAAATATATACTCACTCACTAAAGAGCTCCTCTTTCAGAGCAAAATTACAAAACACTGACACCCGCTTTGTGGAATTCACCACTTCTCTGAAACGTGATGCAGCACTTGAGATAAGAGCAGCCTTTCTCCGTTATTGACAGAATACCAAGAATACCATTATTCTCCAAGTGTGTATTGTGAGTTCATTGTAAATGACATTTTGAAATTTAGGAACATTATATCTTGCAATTGAAAGTGTAATTGCTGGGGGAGTGTTTTGCTTTAGTATTCATGAAAGATTCCTATCCTTTCTTGTCGAACATGTGATAAGCATTCCTGAAAACTATTTCAATTTGATCCAAGCATTTTTCTCCTTTTATTGTGTATCTGTGCTTGTTAAGATGAGGAATGATGATGCCAAGGAACAAAATTTTTCTTCGCTTTGTACCTAGTGACACCATCGAGCATTCTTTCATTTCATATTATGCTTTAATGTACCTCAACCCACAGCACAGTAGAGCATCTAGTACCTGTTACTTTGAAGGTGCTTTTGCGTTTTGGGTTCTGGAGCCCTGGCAATTGTATTTGAATTGTCCCAACACATTTCATTTGGGACCCGTAACTGCAACTGAAAATTGTCATCCAAACTACCTAGGTTGAATTTACAGCCAGGTTCCAAGGGTAAACAGACAATTGTTTGAAAGTAACTACTTTGTTTATAAAGACCCAGATTAACTGTGTTGATAAGTATAATGCTGATATTTAGAAGTAATATGCCAAAACCTATACAAATACTAAGGTTAGGGATTGATGTCATGTTTTGGATTTTCAAAAGGCATTTGATACAGTGCCACCCAACAGACTTGTGTGCAAAATTCTAGGTCATGGAATAAAAGGGAAAGTAGGCACTTGGATAAGAAATTGGCTGAGTGACTAGAAACAGAGTAGTGATAAATGGTTGTTTTTCAAACTGGAGGAAGGTTTGTAGTGGAGTTCCTCAGAGGTCAGTGTTGGGACCCTTGCTTTCCCTGATATATATTACTGACCTAGACTGTGGTGTGCAGGGCATGATTTCAAAATTTGCACCTGATATGAAGATTGGAAATGTTGTCAATTGTGATGGGGACAGTCTTGAACTTCAAAAGGACATAGACATGTTGGTGGATAGGGCTGAAAAGTGGTAGATAAAATTCAATGCAGAGAAGTGTGAGGTGATTTGTTTTGGCAGGAATGATATGGTGAGAAAGTATCAATGAAGGGAGATCCTCGAAAGGAGGTGCAGGAACAGAGGGCCCTCAGTGTATACGCACCTAGGTCATTGAAGATGGCAGGGAATGTTGAGATAGCAGTTAATAAAGCATATTATATCTTAGGCTTTATTAATAGGGGCATTGAGTATAAGAGTAAGGAGGTATGTTGAACTTGGATAAGACACTAGTTTGGCCTCATCTGGAGTACTGTGTCCAGTTCTGGGTGCCATACTTGAGGAAGGATGTGAAGGCATTGGAGAGAGTACAGAGGAGATTCACAAGAATGATTCCTGGGAAGAAGAACTGTAGCTATGAGGATAGATTGTAGAGGTTGGGACTGTTTTCCTTGCAGAAAAAAATGCTGACAGGAGACTTGATAGAGGTATTCAAGATCCTGAGGGGTACGCACAGAGTAAATAGTGAGAAACTGTTCCCATTCAAGAGAACATCAAGAACTAGAGGGCACTGATTCAAAATAATTGGCAAAAGGAGTAAATGTGATGTGAGGAAAGTTTTTTCTGTCCAGAGAGTGGTTGGCATCTAGAACAAACTTCCTGAAAGGGTGGTAGAGGCAAGTTCGATTGAGGCATTCAAAAGGGAATTGGAGTGCCACTTGAGAAGAGTGAATGTGCAGGGTTAGGGGATAAGGCAGGGGAGTGGGACTAGGCGGAATGCTCTTTCAGAGAGTCAGTGTATGTTCAATGGGCCAAATGGCCTCCTTCTGCACTAGCATGATATTGTGATACTGTGTACCATACAGAATTGATAACCATTTAACAGAAAAGGCTGAAAATGAATTGCTTTGAATTATTTCCCCTTTTTTAAAGCAGAGAACTATTACAACCAAGTCTATATTATTATACACAATGATCCAAGCAACTGTATGATGAGAACTGTCAAACTATAAATAATACCCTCTTGTACTACACTTGCAGTACAGTCCTGACTATCTTTGGAAGAGCAGAAATAAGGAATGCTGAGTTATGTTATTCATTCATGTGCTACAGCTGCAGGGATGAACTACAACTACTTAGGGCTGTGTGCATGGTGACTGAATTGCACACACAGAAGAACTGGGATTCACATAGCCACCAGTATTGCTGTTCTAATTGCCCCTGACCAAAAACAGCCAAGAGGGCAGCCAGATAGGACAGTCTAGTTTTCTCCATTCTCCAAAAAAAAAGACAAAATTACAGTTTAGAAACCAGTGAAAGACTTTTTCCCATTTTTTCCTCCCCTTTCTTGAACATAGCAATCCTTGCTAGAGTCCAGTGCAGGCAGAGGGATAAAGCTCTCATTGTTGTTGGCATCCTTTCATCTAAGTAAGATGATGGGGAATCCGTTGGAAGTGGGGTAAGTTCATATGGTGCACTTTTGCTGGTGGTTGAAGAGACCAACCTGTGAGGGGCAGGTCCTGTCCCAAGTGCCACATATGCAGTGGTTATCAGGTGTTATTGTGGGTTGCTGTTTTGGTGTGGACGCCTGTTGTTAAGCTGCTGGAGCCACTGTTCATCCTTATGTCAATGTTGGCCCACAAATGGTGTTGCCATCTTCCTCTGTCATTGGCTAGTATCTCCCAGGTGTGAGGATCAATGTTTAGAGCTTTCATGTCACAGTTGCAAGCATCCTTGAAGTGGAGCTTTGGGCATCCTACTGGTCTTCTAGCTCTGGCTATCTCACCATCAAGAAAATTCTTGGGAATGCACCTGTCTTCCAACCTGCGAGCATGCCTAAGCCAGTGAAGTCACTCTGTCTGACAGTGCTAGCATACTTGGGAGATTTGCCTTTGGTTGTTGCTTCCATGATTTTGTCCTTTCATGAGTTGCCAAGAACGCACTGCAAACAGTGAGGATGAAAGTTGTTACGCTTTCTTTCTTAATAGCTGTAAGTCACCCATGCTTCACAGCTGTTCAACAAGGTGCTAAGAATACAGGCCTCATAAATCAGCATCTTGCTCCAAAGAGTCAGCTTGATATTTTTCCATGTGTGTTTCGTGTGTCAGCCAAAGGTGGTAGCTGCTTTCCCTATGCATGCATCGAGTGACAGACTGTCAGTCACCATGGGCCCACGGTAGCAGAACTTTCAATGGAATGTTGTTTAGTGTGATCAAGAGTGGAGATGTCCCAAAACATTTTCTTGATACTTATAGTAAGGGAGAGCAAGCTACAAACATGGGAGAGACAACCCATATGTCTTTGTAGCTGAATTTCCATGTTAGAGCATTTTACAACAGTGGTCACTGGACAGCGATCAGGGTGAGGATCGTGGTTAATTTGCTTCTCTCCCTAACCTAAAAGTGCAGAGGCCTATTAGGATACTCATAGAAATCAGTTGCATAGTATTTGTCCAGGTCTTCAGTGCTCACAGCAACAATATTTTGAACTGTAAAGCCCAAAATAGTAGAAGTCATGACCATAAGTTAAAAGCAAAATACTGTGGCTGCTGGAAATTTGAAAGAAAGACAAAAATGCTGGACAAATTCAGCAGGCCTGACAGCATCTGTGGAGAGAAAGACAGATCTGATGTTTCGATCCTTCAGAAGAAGGGTCATACGGACTCGAAATGTCAACTTTGTTTTTCTCTCCACAGATGGTGTCAGGCCTGCTGAGTTTGTCCAGCATTTTCTATTTTTCTTTCAGAAGTCATGCGCACATTGTTCATTGCTCTGGTCAGTCATCAGGCTGGAGTACTTAGACAAAAAAAAGAGGGGAAGAGAAACAAAGGCCAGAAAATTTGTTTTTGGTGATGTCGGTTGATGGATAAATATTAGTCATGACACTGGGGAATTCTCTTGGTTCTTCTTCAGATAGTGACATTGGATATTTTACATCCACCTGAACTGACAGACAGGATCTTGCTCCAAATGTGCAGCACAATCTTACTCTTCCACTGGACTGCCAACATAGATTCTGTGCTCAATAGACCCAAATCCCCTTGATTTTTGACATCTGTCCATTAAACCTTCCATCCAAACAAAATACTACCCACAAGACATGTCACAACCCTGGATCTCAAATGTGAGTATCCTCCAATTGCATTTGTTCAGGGAGTCTCTCAATATTACATCTAGAATTTCAGACACAGCATGAAATTTATTTTTCCGGTCTTTTACATTTTTTAAGAATTTTTATTTTCACTGAGACCAGCTCTTACTTTTAATGCATTTTTAATGGTGACTAATAAGTCCTCTCCTCCTTCAAGTACCATCCCCAAAAAGGGCATTGGTGACCATGGACTTCCATTAGTTTGCTCCATGATTGTGTTTGGCTAAGCACTGCAGTAATTTGCTGTTGCCTTCTACAGTATAGCTGATCAGGAAACTCTCCTGATCTTGCTATAGGACCATAGAAAAATTACAGCACAGAAGGAGGCCATTCGGCCCATCTTGTCCATGCCAACCCGAGGACACCCAGGTGCCCTTTCTAATCCCACCTTCCTGCACCCAGCCCGTAGCCCTGCAGCTTACAGCACTTTAGGTGCAGATCCAGGTACTTCTTAAAAGAGTTTATAGTTTCTGCCTCTACCACCAACTTTGGCAGCGGATTCCAGACACTCACTACCATCTGGGTAAAAAAGTTCTTCCTCATGTCCCCCATACACCTTCTGCCACTTATCTTGAATCTATGTCCCCTGGTTCTAGAATTCTCCATCAAGGGAAACAATTTTATCCTGTCCACTCTATCAATTCCCTTCATAATTTTGTACACCTCGATCAAGTCACCTTTCAGCCTTCTTTGTTCTAAGGAAAATAACCCCAAACTATCCTATCTCTACTTGTACACTTTTCTAACCCTGGCAACATTCTTGTAAACCTCCTCTGTACTCTCTCCAGAGCTATTACGTCCTTCCTGTAATGTGGTGATCAGAACTGCACACAATACTCCAGTTGTGGCCTCACCAGTGTTTTATACACCTGCCATCAGGCATATTAGAAGGATTTACATGCTGATAATCTGCCTGTTTGGCCACATTATGCATGCACTTTCCATAGCTATCATGTCCTGGATTGGGACTTGAGCCTCGAGCTTTTGGCCCAAAGATAGGGGACACTACCACTGTACCACAAGGCCACTCATGCTGCATATTTATTTGTTGAAAATTGAAGAACTCCTTGATTGCTGTTTGTTAACATGCTGAGTTTAAATTATAGTTAAATGCGTTGAAACTTAAAATTTTAATACTCAAAGATGAAATAAAGTGGTGCGGGTTTAGCATTTTCTTGGGTCTCGTTTGTTTAAGCTGATTTATTCCCATTCAGTAGGTGTTGATTTTTTGCTCAATGGTAGCACTCATGTCTGAGTGGATTCATTCCTATTCCAGAGATTTGAGCACAAAGTCTAGGAACAATGCTCCAATACAGTACTGAGGGAGTTTTACACTGTCAGAGGTCATGAAACTCTTTGGGATGTTCTGAGATGATAAGGAACTGTATAGGTTCAAGTTATTTATTTTCTTTCACATCTACTTCAATAAATTTGTCTTCCACAACATCTTATTCACATGCTATAAATTTTCATTGCAATATTAAGAGTTTTCTATGGTACAATTAAAAAAAAATATTCTTAGGATCTCACTAGAAAGGCCCTTCCCTCGTTTCTCTGAAGTCCTAATAATGTGGGACTTCAATGACATGCAGGCCAGACTGGTGAGAAGTGGCAGGTTCCCTTCCCTGAAGGACAGGAATGAAGTATACGGGTTTAGTAACAATCTAGCAGCTTTCTTTGTGCAAGTTACCAGCCAAGAAGTGACCAAATTTATTTGATTCAATTTCACAACTTGCCATAATGGGATTTGAACTTACAGGGCTGGAGGTCCTTCTTCCTATTCCTACAGGTACAGAGTGAGACTTATGTTTGCAGGCCCAATCCTGTAATGAACCCAGTCCCGATTTCTGTGGTAGCGTTTATTACACATTCTACCAGCAAGTAGAAGCTTGCCAATGGTCCCTAGATAAACTGAGGCAGTGCGGCGGTGGCACTGCTACTGCAGCTTTAGAAGAGGCAGTATTCACATTAAGAGGGACAGGGAGGCCCCAAATACCTCAATTGAATCTCTCATTGAATACCTCAACCAAGACAGAAACCTTAAGCAGCTAAGTGTCATGAGATGAAATGAAGGGAGAAGAGGTTGCTTCATGGCCTGGTTTCATCATTTTGGGGATTTGGGGCCTTTCCATTGCTACCCCAAGAACTATCACCAGGCTTCACATGATAACTCCTCAGATTGGCAGGAACAGAGACAGACATGAGGTAAGTGGACCAGGAACCTGGGTCCCACGCCCATCTCCACAATGGTATTTGCATGTGATGGGCAGGGTGACTGTTGGGTTAAATAAAGGCTCATGTTATAAGGGGTAACATATTGACTTGGATAGAAGATTGGCTGGCTAACAGGAAGTGGAGAGTAGGCATAAATGGTTCTTTTTCAGGTTGGTAAGATGTAACAAGTGGTGTGCCACAGGGATCAGTGCTGGGACCTCAACTTTTTACAATTTATATAAATGACTTGGATGAAAGGATGGATGGAATGGTTGCTAATTTTGCTGTTGACACAAAGAAAGATAGGAATGTAATTTGTGAAGAGGACATAAAGAGGCTACAAAAAGATATAGATAGGTTATGTGAGTGGGCAAAGATCTGGCAAATGGAGTATAATGTGAGAAAATGTGAAATTGCCCAATTTGGCAGGAAGAATAAAAGAGAAGCATATTATCTAAATGATGAGAGATTGTAGAGTTCTAAGATGCAGAGGGATCTGGATGTCTTAGTGCATGAATCACAGAATGTTAGTATGCAGATACAGCAAGTAATTAGAAAGGCTAATAGAGTGTTATCATTTATTGCGAGGGGAATTGAATACAAAGGTTATGCTTCAGTTATACAGAGCACGAGTAAGACCACATCTGTAGTACTATGTACAGTATTGGTCACCTTATTTAAGGAAGGATGTAAATGTGTTGGAAACAGTTCAGAGAAGGTTTACCAGACTAGTACCTAGAATGGGCGGTTGTCTTATGAGTAAAAGCTGGACAGACTAGGCTTGTATCCGCTGGAGTTTAGACGAGTAAGAAGCAACTTGACTGAAACATAAGATCCTGAGAGGACTTGACAGGGTGGATGTGGAGAGGATGTTTCCTCTTGTGGGAGAATCTAGAACTAGGCATCACTGTTTAAAAATAAGAGGTCACACATTTAAAACGGAAATGAGGCAAACATTTTTCTGAGGGTGTTGAGTCTTTGGAACTCACTTCCTGAAAAGACGGTGGAAGCAGAATCTTTGAATATTTTTAAGGCAGAGGTGGTTAGATTCTTGGTAAAGGGGTGATAGATTATCAGAGGTAGGCGGGATGTAGATTTGAGGTCACTATCAGATCAGCTGTGATCTTATTAAATGGTGGAGCAGGCTCGAGGGGCCGAATGGCCTATGTCTGTTCCTTGTTCGTATGTTCACATTTATGCTCGAGACTGTAAGTGGTTTTGGAGGATGACCTTGGGTAGGCCTGGCTTCAGAATGCACCAACTCGGTATGGGCGTCAGCAGTCTGGGTTGGCTGCTTGAAAGGCAACAACAATGGCAATGACAAAGTTTCAGAGGTGAAATCATGAATGCTGTCATCCTGAGAGAGGACAGCAGGTTAGTCTCCACAGATTGCTGCCACTTCCCTGGGCAATCTGGCAAACCTAGAAATCTATTGAAGGACAGATTACTGGATTGCTGCAACACCCTTCAAGACTCTGTGAACACTGGTATCCAGAACCAGGATGGTGGTAGTCTGAGCTTGCATGGAGGCAGTCTGGGCTTCCACAGCAGCACTCAGACTTCTGGTGGAAGCTGCTTATGCTGCAATTGTAGCTGAGACATCGACCATCTGACTCTGTATCATGGTTGGGTGCACAAGTGTGCTGATAGAAATGGCCACCAGCATGGAACTGTGATAAAAACAGAAACAGAAATACCTGGAAAAACTTAGCAGGTCTGGCAGCATCGGCAGAGAAGAGCACAGTTGACGTTTCGAGTCCTCATGACCTTTCAACAGAACTGCGATCATTGAGTCTCTTGCAGCACTGCGCCCAGTTCCTCGGGATTTGACTTCTGGCATTGATCTTCATGGATATCTGCTCCCAATGCCTTTTTACCAAGCATCTTGAGGGCCTCCCAGCCCTCTACTTATGCAGGACACCTCTGCTCCTTTGCATCTTCTCCAACAGGATCTCCAGTCCAGCTTGGAAAACCTTGGTGCACACTTTCTCCCATCCTAAGGCATTACTGTTTTTCCATAGCACAATTCCAAATGATTTCAGCACTTCCAACTGCCACAGTTAGCTTTAAAGGTGCAAGCTCACTTTAAGTGATACTCACAAGTAATGATATTGGGTCTGTTACTGATATGTGCAGCTAATGATCAGCGCAGTTAGCACTGGCTGCACGCAGCAATCAGCAGTCATAATGCAGGCAACATGCCATGTGCATGTGCATGCTGCCTGCATAACATTGAATGTGTGAGGGTAATTGTGTATCATAATCCCTGCACCCATTATTTGGAGCTATCCTTTTTAATTCCCAATTTGACTGTCTGCTATATTGCTTATGTTCAATTAAGCTTTGTTGATTGTTACTTTTCATCTCATTTATCTCATTGTTGTAAAATAATCATGAAACGCAGCATGTCACTCAGCTTGTTTGTACAAAAAAATCAATTTTTTCAACATCTTTTCCTGTGTTCTATACTCAGTGACAGTTGCTGGTAATGCAAAATGGAACATTTGCATATCTTGGGCACTGACCGTCAGCAGCAAACACTCTAATATCAGGTACAGCACAATAGGATGCAAAGCAAAGTTCCCTCTACTATCGCCCAAATTTAGAATCACTTACTGTAACAATGTGGTGTTTGAGTGTTGATTGAGTGCTGTTGAACAACACACTTTAAGAAGCTGGTCAAAACTGCCTGAACACATTTTTCATGGGCTCCATCAGTCTGCAGAAAGAGTACACGTTGATGCCATCAATTTGGGTTAACTTCAAATCCAGGTCGCAGAGGGCACAGCACAAGGAAAAGTGCTCAAAGGAGGAGAAAGTGCCAGAGGGATGGGAGATGAAATCAAGGTCAGGTTTGGTGATGAGAGCCACATTCTCATTGTGACAGTTTGGTTGGAAAACCTGATGGAAGGTGTAGCCAGATAGGGAGGCTTCATACAGGGCAACGTATTACTACTGTTTACCAAGTCTCAGTCAAAGCCATAGGCCCTAATATTAACAAAGAGCTGGGAAAGGTGCAGGGCAAGGTGTAATCAGCTGACAAACTTTACAAGGCTGGGCTCTTGGAGCCCTGCTGATGGAAATGGAAGGGCCTCATTAGAATATAGTTGGGCTATCTCCCGCTTAGCAACAGGTCAAGTGGACACCCTTGCCAGTGGGCTAAAGGGGAGGCTGGTAGGAGGAGGCTGCATCCAGGGTTCCATGGAGACAATCCCCAGAATTTTAAAGGCTTCATCTGCTCCAAGCTCGCAATCCATGGTGTGGGTTGGGGGGTGGGGGGTAACTGGAAATTGGGACTAGGCGGGTAGGCTCACGTTCAGGAGGGCGAGAAGGAAAGTTTGTGATCAGAGGGGAGGAGGTTAGAGTTCAGGGCTATGGTGGCGCATGGTGAAGAACCTATTCAATGACCAACATTAATTCCAGGAAGGCTCTCCGACCATCATCTTGTCTTCTCCCTGTTCATCCAAGATCTTTCTGCCTTTTGGTAGAAAGCCAAGTGAAAATCAGGGCTAATACATTTCAACATAAGCTCTGTTTCAAGGTATGTCATGGAACCAGAATTTTAAAGTCCTTTTCACAAATGTATAATTATGATATTACAGATTTTAAGGGCAACTGTTTTGAATGAAAACTTCTGTTTTCGAACCTTTATATTAAAAAGTTTTTTTCAAAATGGAAGTATGGACAGACAACATGGCACCTTTCTGAATTTATTCAAACCTTGTCAAATTCTTATCTCTAGAGCTGGCTACAAAGGGTCATTAAAAATGCAAAGGCTTCTCTAGGGATGTCCATCATATCTCCTAAAAAAAGTGTAAAAAACCTTTTTACTTCTGAGGGAACTGGAGACTGGAAGGGACTTCAAAGGACCACAACATAATTAACTTCCTTGCCTGGTGGAACAATGGCTCTTTGAAAACTAGCATTGCATCCATTTTTGTGTTTTTTTGAACTGTATAAAGGAGGCTGTAAGAAGCCACCTTGTGAGGTTGGGTGCAGAACTCCAAGTAGAACTCTGAGAAACAATGTCAGAAAGGGTTCTTGGCCAAGGGAGGACAAAGACATATTAAGAAAGCAGCTGCTGTTCTGCCGAAAGAGTCCAGGCAATTAGTGAGGAATAGGAAACCTTGTCTCTCTCCCTGCAACCTGCTGAATCCATCTGAAAGGACAAACATATGAACAGTCAACTGCAGAAACTATCACAGCTTCTAAACTTAACCTCAAGTTTCAAACGCTTCGCTTCGGAAAGAAGGAATTCAAGGAACAGGCCCACAAAATATCTCATAGCAGCTGCTCTGAAATCTCACCTGCAAATATACTTTTCTTTTATCTGCATTTTAATCTCTGTATCTGTATTTTAGTTAATAACTTTATCACTTTTACTCAAATAACTTTCAGCAGTCGTTTTGTAATAAATTAACCTTTATTTTGTTTAAGACTAAAGCTTGTCTGCTGGGTTATTTTTAAATTGAACACTCACAAATTAAAAGGGGGCTACATACACAAACACACAAATTCTTAGCTCATGGACCACTCTAAGGAAACATCTTTTATTTGGTCGTGATAGTCCATTCATGTCACTATAAGCCTGGGCAAGCAGACAGCCAGTAGAATAAATGATTCACACAGCACTATGCAGCATCTTGCATCTCTCGCATTAACATTTATATGTACCAGCAGAGCTACAATCATCCTAGAATATTCAGCTGATTTGATTGAGGAGGTAGCACAGGACAAGTCACAGATCCCAACTGAGAAACAGCAATGGTTGGTGCAGAGTAGGAACATCAGCTTGAAAGCTGGATGGCCACATGGCTTCCATCAATTATCCTCTGTACTTTGGGAAATGTATCAGTTGTCTCCCTATGGCTACAGTCTGTTTGCAGCAGTTGCCAGAGACAGTAACTGGCTCTCTGGCCCTGTGGATACAATGGTCTTGATAATTGCCATGGTGTGTATATATAATTAGCAGCATAATATTGGGTGGACACAATCTGACTGTGGTGCCTGTCAATCTCTCTAGCATATTTCTTTCAAATTTTACCACTTCAACTATGAAACCTCTGTGTCGCTGCCTTTAAAACCAATCTAATCATTAATTTTAACTTGACAATGATCACCACAGGACATTGGTGCTTGCTCTTATATTTCCTGTTGCTCCCAGAGCTCCTATGAAAATGTATGTTGTAATAGTCCCTTGATACGTCTCCTCTTTTTTCTTTAGCCCTAATTGCCCTGCTGAAGTCTGGTAAATATTTCAATTAAGTTCAACTTTAGGGAAAATTTTGCAAGGCTTTCAGTTTTCATTTCAACAGAAATAATCCTGATGTGTTTAGGAAAGGATGCAGAAGATAGAAATGGTCTGAGGGAAAGTAAGAACAGAACGCAGCACCAGGAAGGTGGTGCAGAGAGTAAAATTAATGAATTTACACAAGAAGGTGTCATATCTTTAAAGAGCTTTGCCACAGATGCAGCTTCTCTTTTGCCTGCTCCCAGTGGATAAGCAGAATGTGTAACACAAGACCATCTTAAACAGACAGGAAATTGCACTGTGCCTCACTGATCATACATTAGAAGGAATTTCAATTTTTACCTAAAGGGTTGGCATATTTTAGGCCTAAAAGACACTGGCGATCAGAAAGTCCGCTTTTCCATTATGCACCAATAAATGAAGTATTATCATCATATATAATGAAGCAATACTTTTCTTGGGAAGAGAAATTAATTAACAGCTATTCATACAAAATGTTTTTTTTTGCATAGAGCTCTTTTACTAATGGAATGGTGGAACAGTTTCCTTTTTTATGCCCCTCATGATTTCCGAATGAAAATCATAGAATGGTTACAGCACAGAAGGTTCAGCCTGCAATGTAGATGCTGGCTCTCTGCAAGAGCAACTCAGCTAGTCCCACTCCCCTGTCCTTTACCTGCAGGCCCTGCAAATATTTCCTTTTCAGGCATTTATCCAGTTCCCATTTGAAAATCCAACTGAATCTGCCTTGAACACTCAAGCTGTAAATTCCAGGTCCTAACCACTCGCTGCGCAGAAAAACTTTTTCATCATGTGACCATTTGTTCTTTTGTCATTCACCTTTGTCTGGCTCTTGATCCTTCCACCAATAGGAACAGTTTCTCTCTATCTACTCTGTCCAAACCCTTCATGATTTTGAACACCTCTATCAAATCTCCTCACTACCTTCTCTTCTCTGAGGAGCACAACACTCTCTCCCCCAATCTATCCACATAGTACCAACCATCACCCCTGGAACAAATTCTCATAAATCTTTTCTGCACAGTCTCTATAAATCTTCCTAAAATGTGATGCCCAAACTTGGGCATAATGCTCCAATTGAAACTAAACCATTGTTTTATAAAGGTTCATCATAGATTCTTTGCAATTGTACTCTATGTCTCTATTTATAAAACTCAAGATGCCATATGCCTTTTTAACCACCTTCTCAACCATCCCTGCCACCTGAAGTATCATCCCAAACAGTCCCAGTGTGTGTGTGTGTGTATTGGAAAGAAGACCTCTCGGAACTTGAAAACACTTATTAACTATATACCGGGATAGATAAGCACAAGGCTCCTTCCAGAACTATCTCTCTCTGAGATCTGTTCACACATGATCTGATGTCACTGATAATGTATATTAGTTATTAGCAAAAGAGAAATTAACCTTTTTGTTATGGACTTGATTTCCCAGACAGGTTTCTCTTTAAAAACATCAAACTATATTTATGGGCTGCACCAGCAGTTACATGCTTCCATCAAGCTCCACAGCTAGAAGAAGAACTCCCACTCTAAGGTTCCCAGTGCTTAGAGCTGATTTGTTCACACTGTCACATGATACTAAGCAACACAATAAGTCTTAAAGCTACAGTCACTACATTCCTTAAAGCTGCAATTACTACATTCCTCCCCCTTTACATTTTTTGTAAAGTTTGTATTTACAAGAACATCTACCTTCATGACTTTACAAATATATACACAGATCATGGAATTATAAGTCTCTCAGATGGTTTTCTGATCTGGGTAGCTCCACGACTTTTGAATCTCTTGCAGGATCCACATTATTTGGAGCCATAGCAATATCCTTAGGCACAGGCAGTCCAGTGTTATCTACTCCGACAGAGACATCTGGCACGTCTTATCTTTAGTTGAACAATTTCAACAGGGACCAAGGGTTCTACAATAGTTAAAGGTGGAACGTCATTTTGTTAGGGTATCTTCCTTCTTCTCAAATGTGGATGTGTTTGCAGATGATCCGGCCCTCCACTTCTATGTGACACAACAAGGGTCTGGTCACAGAAACTATAACACCAAGTAACCAAGTTGACCCACCACTGAACCTTTGTATGTATACTGTTTCACCAACAGTAAATTCTCGCTCATGACTATGCAAATCATGGGCAGAAATTTGCGCTGAGTAGGCAGGCACATGCCCAACCCGCTCAAACATAAAATGACACAACATGATGTCAGGTGAGTACCCTGACATCAGCGCACACCCATGCAATTTTTCGATTGGTAAGCATGTGCGGGAGTATGCAGTGCGGCCACCGACAATAAACAGGCCTATTAGGGCTATTAAAGTTCAAATTCAATAAAATTTTTCGAAACCTTACGGTTGGTGTGCAGGCAGAAAGACCAAGCGACCTTTGGATTTCTTAGGGAACGTCATCCACGGGTGGGATGAGGTTTCCAATAGCAATTAAAAACTTAATAAAAATTTTAAAAATTCATTCTTAACGTGTCCCTGCTCATGGGCAGCTTTTTCCCGTTGGTGAGTGGGGGTGGGGGTGGGGGTGGGGCCTGCTCACCGATGCGTAAAATGACACGCGTTGACATCAGACTGTGCACCCGCCGAACTGTCAACGGCCACTTAAAAAAGTAATTAAGCCAATTAATGGACCTGCCCGTCCAACCTTAAGGTTGGCAGGCAGGCGAGGAGGCCAGGCAGCCTTCAGAAAAAACATGAAACCTCATCCACGGGCGGGATGAGGCATCATGAGGGATTTAAAATGTGTATAAAATTTTTAAATAAAAGTAATTGACATGTCCCTGCTCATGTGACAGTGCAACACAAGAGGGCATGTCAGGAATATTTTTTTCTCCCTTTAACAAAGTTTTCAAACTTGAGCCGATCTCCCTGATGCAGCACTTTGCCTCAGGGAGATCTGTGCGGTCTTTTGCGCGCATGCATGAAAGAGAGCACTCCCAGCTCAGAGAATCTCCCCCGCCAGCATAGGGAGCGCACGGCGTTTCCGGGCGGACATCACACGTAAAATGGCTGGGGGGGCCAATTGGAAATCCGCCCGCCCGTGCCCGCACTCACACAACCCCACCCCCGATGGGGGGAAAGTGCTGCCCGTGGATGAGGTTTCATGTTTTTTCTGAAGGCTGCCTGGCCTCCTCGCCTGCCTGCCAACCTTAAGGTTGGACGGGCAGGTCCACTAATTGGCTTAATTACTTTTTTAAGTGGCCGTTGACAGTTCGGCGGGTGCACAGTCTGATGTCAACGCGTGTCATTTTACGATTTGTTTTAACATTGCTAACTTTTTTAGCTTTAATGTTATAAATCTTCAGATCCCTGAGGCAGCTCTGTGCCTTGCTCAACCCTCCTCCCGTTCCCCCTCCCCTCCACCAACCCGGCAGCGCTGAGCACTGCAGCACGCAATTCACGCTGGCTGGTGGTTAATTGGCTAGCCAGCGTGAAACCGATGTCGGGGCCCAATTACGGGCAGCGGTCGGTTTTGCAACTGCTCCCAGGCCTGCTCACCGCGCCCAACAATGTTAAAGTCCTGGCCCATGAGTCGCATTTTTATTCCCTTGACTTTTCTCCACCTTCCCCTCCAAATTGGGAAATACCAGGCTTAATCTCATTCGAAGGCTTCACTTCCTAAGTAACTTTGAAGGTGTTGACCATCTAGTAGTCTATAGCGAAACAGGAAACTTGAAAGGTTAGTCTCCAGTGAACCTCCCGATAATTTTTTTCATCCCAGCTTTACAAGTCTGTACTGCTCTCTCAGCTAATCCGTTAGACAGCAGATGATCTGGTGCCGTCTTTACGTGTTTGATACCATTTAGTCTCACAAATCTTTGAAAATCAGTGCTATCACATGCAGTACCATTACCTGAGACAATCATTTCTGGCAGTCCATATGTAGAGAAGCTTTGGGGTAATATTTCTATAATCACACCTAGCGTTGGTTGATCTAACCTCGTACACATCTAGCCATTTGGAATGTGCGTTAATTATTAGTAGGAGCATGGGACTGAATTTTTAGCTCAGCAGGTGGGAGAGACTGCCGGGCCTGGGAGCAGACAAGAGATGGACCACCAAGTGCGTCCGGTCACCAACCGCGATTTCACATTGGCTGGCCAATTAACGGCCAGCCAGCATGAAGCACATGCTGAAAAGCTCAGTGCCGCCGGGGTGGGGGGGGTGGTGCGGGAGGAGGTCGGGCGATGATGTCGATGTGGGCGGGGTGAGCACTGACAGGAAGCTCCTGGGAGGCAGAGAGCTGCCTCAGGGAGCTGAAGACCCAAAGCCCAGGAAATAAAGTCTTTAAAATCAGGAAAGAAATGTCTAAGCATCACAATCAGGTACCTAAATACATAAATTTAAAAATGATTTTTATTTTTATTTATTTAATAACAGAAACCTCATCCCACCCCTGGATGAGGTTTGCTGAAAAATGTAAAGGCCGCCTGGCAATTCACCAGTCTGCCAACCATAAGTTTGGACGGGCTACTTAAAATGATAGATAATTGCAGTATTAATGGGCTTATTTGCCCTCATAATTGTCTGCGGGCGCTTTTTCAATTTTTGCACGCATCTGCCGACCGAAATAGCGCATGAGTGCAGAATGACATTGGGATGCTCGCCTGACATCATCTCGTGCGATTTCATGCCCGTTTGGGTCAGGCGCGCACCTGCCTGATCAGCATAAAATTCAACCCCATGGTGCCTAGAAAAGGACCAAAGTAATCTATGTTAAGTACCACCCAGGGCCTACCAGGCCATTCCCAGGGATGTAATGGGGCCTCAACAGGCTGTTGGCATTGTATATAGTGTTTAACCATCTTCTCAATATCATTGTCCATGCCCAACTGCCAAATGTAACTTTGCGCGATCATCTTAATTCTTGAGATTCCCAAATGCACACTGTGCAACTCTGCTAAGAGCGGTTCCCTTCCTTGTGAATAAACATTTACTCGCGCACCCCATAACAGGTTACCATCTTGACTGCTCAGTTCATTCCTTCGGGAAAAGGATGGCTTCAATTCATCAGGGACTGCTTCCTGGGACCCTCCTTTCAACACTTGGTCTCTCACTCTAGACAGGACTGGATCATGATACATCCAATTTCTTATCTGCCTTGCGCAGACTGGTGAGGAGTTCAGGAAATTCATCATTAATACGATCTCTTGGGGAATTGGGCATGTTCATTGCTCTCCTGCAAAGGAAGGCGACTTAGGGCATCAGCATCAGCTATATGCATCCCTGGTCTGTGACAAAAGTGCTTTCATATGCGGATAAAATTAGAGCCAATCTTTGAATTTGTGCAGAAGCTATGGGAGGGATAGCTTTTTCTTCACTAAACAGACCCAAGAGCGGTTTGTGGTCAGACACAACTGTAAAGTGTCAGCCATGTACATATTGATGGAATTTTTTAACCCCGAAAATAATAGATAATCTTTCTTTCTCAATTTTTGGCCGTGGAAAGGGTCCAGGACATATAGCCTATCAGCCTTTCTGAATCGTCGTCCATCTTGTGCAATAGTGCTGCTCCCACGCCATAGGAGGACACGTCGCAGGTTAGTACCAGTTCCTTTGTCAGGTCATAGTGTATTAAAAGTTTGAAGAGCAGAAGAGTGGTTTAACTTTCATGAAGTCTTCTTCATTGGGTGACTCCCAAACCCAAAGCTAGTTTTTGTTTAATAATGAGGGTAGGGGGCCTAGGACTGTTGATAATTTGGGTAGGAATCGATCATAATAATTAACCAGACCTAAGAATAACTTGAACTCAGAGGCATTTTTAGGTGAAGGTGCCTCCGTAATAGCTTTAATTTTTTCATCTACCAGGTGTAACCCGTGGGCATCCACCCAATGGTCCAAATAAATGACTTTACTTGCCTAAAAGTACACTTTTCTTTTTTTAAGCACAACCCCGCTTCCAAAAATCATTTCAAGACTTCCTCCAAATTAGACAAGTGTTCAGCTTCCATGAACCCCTTTGTTTGGACGTCATCCATGTAGACCATGGCTTGAGGTAGTCCTTGTAGCAAACTTTCCATCGTCCTCTGGAAAATCAGGCAGGCCAAAGAAACACCGAAGGGCAGAAATGTGTATTGATATAAACCTTTGTGGGTGGTTATGGTCACAAACTCTCTGGAGGTGTCATCCAGCTCCAGCTGCTGATACGTGTGACTCATATCTAGTTTAATGTAAGTTGTTCCTCCTGCTAATTTAGCATAGAGATCCTCAATCTTAAGGATAGGGTACTTGTCCAACTTGGCAGCTTTGTTTATCATTAGCTTATAGTCCCCACAGATACAGATGATCTGATCAGTTTTAAGACAGGAACTATAGGTACTGCCCACTATGAGAATTGAACCAGCTGTATGACCCCCAGCCTCTCTAAATGGTTCAATTCGATGTCAATCTTCTCCCTCAGAGCATATAGCACCAGCCTAGCATAAAAGAAATGAGTTGCTTATGAGTCAATGTAGATCTTAGCCTGTAGGCCTTTAATTTTCCAGTTTGTCTCAAAAAACCTGTCATATTTCTTTAGCAGCTCCGGCAGTCCTTCTACTCGTAGCTGGAAAATTTCAGACCCGTGTGGTTTAATTTCTTTCAACCAATCACAACCCAGAATGTTTGTTCCTTTGCCTATTACTACCATCACTGGGTGTTGTGCTGTTTGCTGCTTATAATAAACAGGTCCAGTGGTAATTTCCTTCATTTGGAATCTTCGCCAGTATAAGTTTTCAACTTGGCTGAAGTCTGCTTTAAATTCTATTGTTGAATACCCTTGTTTAAATATTTGAAGGTCTACTCTCCAACTACAGTGGTTGGAGCACCAGCGTCCACTTTCATCATTAAAGGTTTTCCATTTGCCTTCAGAGTAACAGTGATTGGCTCTGTCCTCCCTAATTTTATTTTAAATAGGAGTAAATATCAGAATCGATAGTTTCTGCTTTTTCCACATTAAGTACTTCGATTAACTTAGTTTGCTGCCTGGGAGTCTATGTCAATCTTGCTTTACAGTGCTTCAGTATGTGCCCTCTTTAATGGCAAAAATAGCACTCCATCTCTTTAAAACGGCAAGTTTCCACATTGGTAACAATTCATTTTCAGGTTTGCTGCTGAGTTGTTTCTTGTATTTATTTTAAATTTTTGGGCAGCGGGGACTTTCTCCCACATCGCTGTGGAGTCCCAGCTTTTCACGCCACATCTGGCTGTCCATTCCCACCCAACTGGAAAACTGCGCTATTTTGAGCACCTTGTATAGCTTTCCATTGCGAGCGCTATTTCCAATGCTTTTTTAAAATCAAGGTTCACTTCAGCTAATAATTGTCGTTGAATGGCATCATCTTGCACACTGCAGACCAAATGATCCCTGAGCATATCCCCAAAATCACAGTGTTCAGTCAGTTGTTTAAGTTTTGCCATGTGTGTAGCGATGGTCTCCCCTGGGTTTCACACCCTTGAATTAAACTTGAACCTCTGCATGGTGACTGAGGGTTTGGGTTGAAAGTGTCCCTTAACCGAGGTCGACCAATTCACCGAAATTCTTCTAATCAGGGATGTACGGGGCCGCCAAACTTCGGATTCAAGTATAGGTTTTACTCCCACAAACACTTAGGAGAATTGCTCTTCTCTTTTCCTCCCCTGGTATTTTGTTTGCCTGGAAATAGAACGCAAGGTGTTCTACATATTGACACCAATCCTGTGTGGATGGTCTGAAGGGGTCAATCCTGACAAAATGTGGCATATCTGATGAGTAGATCTTTTGTTTCTGCTGTTTAAACAAGATACTCACAGTTGCTGGGCGAGGGACAATGCTGGACCCAATTTATCCTCATTACCAGTTTGTTGTGGACACGAATTTCCAGGCAGGTTTCTCATTAGAAACATCAAGCTTTATTTACAGGCTGCAGCAGCAGTTACATGCTTCCATCAAGCTCCACAACTAGAAGAAGAATGATCACTCTAAGGTTCCCCACACTTAGGGCTGATTCATTCACAATGTCATGTGATACTATACAACACAATAAGTCTTAAAGCTACAGTCACTAGATTCCTTTAAAGCTGGAATTTCTCCACCTTTATACTACACCTCACTCCAAGCCTTTAACGCTACCCATTAAACATTTCCACATGGTCCTATATGCCCCTTCACTGTCACCTGCGCCCCCCCCCACCACCAACCCATCCCAAAAGAGTCTCTTGTAGCAGAGGCATTAATGTCCGACCATGTTCTCAGCTCTCTTTGAGGATGTGTAGGATGTATGCTCTCTGTATTCTCCCTGGAACATAGTTAAATCAGAGGGTTTCTGGTTTGCTGTGGAAAGTTGAGGAATGGATGCTCCCTTCTTCCTTTTCTTTATGGAACTCCTTTTTGACATTCTGGCAAAAGCTGCTTCTTCTCAAAGGAATAAGACTTTGTCAGTGTCTCCTGGTGTTTGTTCAGCTGTAGTAGGTCTGCAATTTTCCAAACCAGCAAATACATGGTCTGGCAAAAGTATCTATTGCTTAAGTGCATTCAATGATTCTTGTTCCTGGGGTGAGGGACTGCAATTCTAATGTTACATTCATGAATGAATCAGATAAATTATCGACCAGTCAGTCTGAATTCTGTGGTGGGCAAATTATTGGAATCAATTCTGAGGGACAGTATAAACTGTCACTTGGAAAGGTACGGGTGGATCAGGGACAGTCAGCATGGTTTTGTAAGGGGAAGATTGTGTCTTATTAACTTAAGAGAATTTTTTGAGTAAGTAATAAGGAGGATTGATGAGGGTAGTGCAGTAGATGTTGTCTACATGGAATTTAGGAAGGCATTTGACAAGGTCCCACATGGCAGACTGGTTAGCAAAGTGAGATCCCATGGGATATAGGGGAAGGTGGCAAGTTGAATCCAAAATTGGCTCAGCAACAGGAAACAAAGGATAATGGTTGATGGATGTTTTTTGCGCATAGAAAACGGTTTCCAATGGTGTTCCACAGGGCTCAGTGTTGAGGCCCTTGCAGTTTGTTGTATGTATTAATGATTTGGACATAAATATGGGAGGTATGATTGCAAAATTTGCAGATGACACAAAAATCAGCCATGTTAGCTGTGAAGAGAATAGCTGTTATCTCCAAAATGATATCAATGGTTTGGTTGAATGGCAGAAAAGTGGCAAAATGAAATTCAATCCAGAAAAGTGTGAAGTAATGCATTTGGGGAGGGAAAACAAAAGCAAGGAAATACTTAATAAATGGGAGGATATTGAGAGAGGTTGAGGAAGTGAGAGACCTTGGAGTGCGTGTCCACAGGTCCTTGAAGGTGGCAGGACGGGTGGATGAGTTGATAAAGAAAGCATGTGGAATGCTTTCCTTTATTGGACAAGGTATTGAATACAAAAGCAGGGATGTAATAATGGAACTGTATAAAACACTGGTTAGGCCACAGCTGGAATTTTGTGTACAGTTCTGGTTGCCACATTATAGGAAGGATGTAAATGTTCTGGAGAGAGTAGAGCAACAATTTACAAGAATGTTGCCAGGGCTTGAAAACTGCAGCTATGAGAGAAGATTGAATAGGCTGGGGTTGTTTTCCTTAGAATAGAGGAGGCTGAGGGGTGACACCATCGTGGTGTATAAAATTAGGAGTGGCCTAGATAGGGTAGACAGTAAAGACTTGTTTCCCCAAGTTGAGGGGTCAATTACCAAGGGCATAGAGTTAAGGTGATTAGTAGAAGGATTAGAGGGAACATAAGAAAATGTTTTTTCACGCTGAGGGTGGTGGGTGTCTGGGATTCACTGCCTAAATCGGTGGTTGAGACTGAAATGCTCAACTCATTTAAAGGGTACTTGGATCTGCATCTGAAATACTGTAACCTGCAAGGCTATGGACTAGGTGCTGGAAATTGGGATTAAAATGAACTGCTCGTTTCTTTTTCATCTTTTTCTGGCTGGCACAGACATGATGGGCTGAAAGGTCTCTTTCTGCACCAAAACTTTTCTGTGGTTCTATAAGCAGAAGAATGAAGATTATTCAGAATTAGGATTGATGGTTCTTCTGTTGGTACTGTAAAGGTTTGTGTAATATGCGCACACTCTGCCCTCACACCAATGTGTTTTTTCCTTTCATTAGGCCTTGAAACCTCAGGAGCAGTCAAGCTGGATTTCACCTCAGCCTCTGTTGCTAGGCAGTGTTCTACCCATTCAGGTGGTTGTTCTATTGCTTCTTTTCCTTGTACACCTGAAATGTATGTGAGATCAGTGGGTGGTACTTTAGCAAGTACTTCTTCAGTTCTGAGATCAGTTTTCCTAAATCAGATTATTTTCACTGGGCATTCTGGTAGCTTCTGTTTCTGATTTGTCTTCAGTCAAGTCACTTCCTGCATCAGGTTGCTCTATGTCACTGGTATCCTCACCAGAATAGTCAGGCAGATTGTTACCCTGGTCAGCTTCCTTAGTGGTATTCTGGCAGCCTCCATTTTCATTATCCACCCTTTCTTCAAAGAAGTGTGCATTTTCTAGAATTCCCTGCTGTGGCTGCACCTGTGGAACTTTTTCTAGGAAGACTGGCTTGGACCATTCTGGTTTGACTTGGGTTTCTTTGTGGAGTCAGACCAACGACTTAACCCAGTTTGTGAGCAATAGAGATACTAGCGCATCCACTAAAAAGCAGCCCTAGAACGAAGAGGGAGTGGTCGTTGCCATTATCCAATGCTCCCATTGTGGCATGAGAAAACTCCATTAGATTTCTCATGCAGGTGAATAAAGGAGCTGCAATGCTATACAGGGTTTTCTGCTTAATAAAGTGCAATCTTGCTTATGAATGAGATACAGCATGTTGGTAAGTTCCCTTCCATCACATCGAAGTTTAACAGTCATCTGACCTTGCAGCTTCAGTGGAATGCATTCTGGATCATAGTTGAATGGTAGATGGTTGGAGCCACTGTACTGTATCAGAAAGAATTGACACCCTTGCTCCTGTGTATAATTTAAAATGCATTTTGTGGCCATTGACCATGATATCTGCACTCCCAAAAATTCCCCTTGGAAGTTGCAACCTCACCCAAGAAGAGTACTTCATGTTTCATCAGTATCTTCCATCTCCTGGACGCTGGTTAACTGGGCTGGTCTCTCAGTAAATTTTTGACCTGGAGTTGAAAGCTTTCTGGTGTGGGATACCGCTTTACAATGGCCCCGTCTCCTGCAGAAATGGTTCTCTGCAGTTATGGCAGGACAGATTTAATGCCACTGGGGTTTTCTTGCACCACCACGAGAGCAATGGATAATGGCAGCAATTTCACCCTCTTCATTCTACATCTGCTTCAGAGTGGATGCGCTGGTACCTCTATTGCTCACAAACTGGATTGAGCCAGTGGCCTGACTCCACAAAGGTGCTCTATCACCTGAATTAAAATTCCAGGGTCAGAAATTTGAGATTGGCGGTGGGTGTGATTGGCGGGAAAGGTGCCGCCGTCTGCGATCGGCCCTCGACCGCAATTTCATGCTGGTGGGCCAACTAAGGCATGCCAAGTGTGATCGTCGGCTCCCCAATGTTTGGGAAAGGGCAGGCAGGGGAAGGAGGTCTGTCGGCTGCTGGGTTCAATGGCGACCCGGTGGCCGGTTTAAAACCAGCACAGTCAGTCCCTGGAAGGCTGCCAGGGATGAAGACACCTTTGGTGTTGTCAACAGGAGATTATAAATTATGGATTCAAGTGCAGCTGCAGACACCAGGCGGGAGGGCAGGTCAGGTGGGCACTCAGCCAATGAGTGCCTCATGGTCCTCTTGGGGGAGGTGGCTGGCAGGAGGGACACCCTTGTCCCCAGGGGAGCAAGGAAGAGGCCACCGCACCTTACAAAAAGAGCTTGGGAGCAGGTGGCAGTGTTGGTCAGCAGCCATGAAGTTGTGCAGCGCACCTGGATCTAGTGCCACAAGAGGTTTAATGACCTGCTGTGCTCAGGAAGGGTGAGAAACATGTGGGCATTCATCAGTGTATTGAAGTGTCTTCCCCCTGTGGAGCTTGGGGGTGTTAGAGTCTGAGTGCCAACTGTCAATGACACCGGAGCTGGCCAAAGGGGTGAGCCCTGATTGCATGGCGGCTTGAGGGCCACAACTCAGATGTGCTCTGCAAGGTGCTCCTCAGGTGGGGTTGGTCATGCTGCAATGATGCTGCAGGTAGAGAGTGGACTAATCAATGCTCCTCTGTCCTTGCAGGAGAAGATGGCCCATAAAAACAGTGAAAGGTCGCGGACTGGTGGAGGCCCCGCTAACCTCTTAATCCTAACCAAATACGAGCTGGAAGCCTTGGAGCTGGAGAGGCTCGTGGTGTCAGACAAAGGTAAGTGAGCAGTGCAAGGGAGTGAAAGTTTCAGATGTTACTAACATTCTTGTGTAGTCTCATCATTGATGGGAGCCTCAAAACTGGATTCCGCATTGATCATTGAAAGGCGATGACACCTTAATACAGATCTCCATTGTCTCACCAGGATGCCTGGCATGCACAGTGACAGTGTGGTGACTTAAATTAATGACATGTCATTGTTCTCCCTTAAATTTGCCACCATGCAGCCAATTGCAGGACCCCGAAGACCCACCCCTGACGCCAGAGGACCGCCAGGCTCCAGATGCACCTGCATCACACCTGCTCTCTGAACCAGGCACCAGCACCGATACCAGCATATCATTGTCATTAGATCAGCTAAAATGTCAGTGCACAGTGGTTAGCGCACTTCACGCTCGCTAGAGGTGCAGGCAGATGCAGAGAGTGCCCACGGCACGGGCAGTTGGAGAACTGCTGGAGACCAGGGCGATACTGAGTCAAAGGCAGATGATGGGCCTCTGGAGTCATCCATTAGGCAGCAGATGTTGGATGTCCAGCAAGATGTGAGAAATGATCTGGCGGAGATACATGAGGGTATGCGTGCCATGGTCTCCATTATGGAGGAGTCCATGTGGAGCATCAGCATTGTGTTGACCCTCATAACCGAGCACACTGCCTCCTCCATTGACTGAGTGATGACTCTCGTGAAGTGACAGCTCCAGAGACAGAATCAGGGGTTCCTGGGGTTGCACGTGGACCTGCAAGCCCTCACACAGTCAATGATTTCAGGTGCTTATTGTCCGTGTAGGAGATGGATGGGGCACCCAGTATACCAGCTAGGTGCTCGTTTATCAATGGTGTGCAGGGAGGTCCAGAGCGACCTCATGTTGGTGCACAAGCTGGTTGTCATCTCTGCGGGCTCCTGTCAGGGCGCTCTGGATGATGGCAGCAGCTCTTCCGCCCCTCTGCCAATGACCATAGCATCTGATGAGGCTGTGGCAACTGGGAAGATGCAAGCCGTGGAACTGGCTGCTCCCTCCCAGGTGGGGCCAGCACAGGCTCCACTGGCCAAAGGACGTCTGCCATGCCATGTTCAACAAGTCCAACAGAACAGCACAGTCAGCAGGCTGTCTCCAATGTCGCTGCCAGTGAAGGGGGAGCACCAAGAAGTAGCACTTGCAAATGTAAGTTTAAGGCACCAGGAGCACAAGGGGTCTGGTCACGGGTAATCTTCTGTTGTGTAATGGTTTGTTTACGTTTATTGGTCTGGGGATGAAGACTAGGGAAAGTTCTGTTAATTTGTTTTGACTGTTAACATGAGATAAATTTTCTTTTGCCGTAATGGTTGAGTATGCTTCACCTTTTTATTTAATGTGGTGCAGGGTATGCCAGTATGTAACGCTGGACGTAGGTGGCTTGAAACTTTATTGCATGGGTACTGAGTGGATTTGGGGACAAAGAAAAGGGTCATTGCAGACATTTGGGATGTAGGCGGCAACCCTGGCATGAGGTGGAAGTGGATATTTGGCAGCCTAGCTGAAGGACCATTGGATTAAGGTATCCTGGTGTCCCTGCCTCCCTGGAGATTACAGAGGTCTGACTCCATGCCCTCAGCATTCTCCTCACCATGCTCCACTTCTGAATCACTACTGCATTCATTATCTGTGGCCTATGGAGCTGTGTCAAGATCCTCTTCCTCCAGTGAGTCCTCCCTTTCCAGAGCCAGATTGTGGAGAGTGCAGCATGCAACTATTATCAGTGACACCCACTCTGAGGGTATTGTAGTACTCCCCCTGAATGGTCCAGGTATGAGAAGCAAATCTTCAAAAGACCTATGGTTCTCTCTATCACTGCCCTTGTGGAGGCATGGCTCCTATTATAATGCTGCTCTGCCTCTGTTCTTGGGTGGTGGAGAGGCATCATAAGCCCCCTTTTCAACTTGTAGCCCTTATCACCCAGCAGCCATCCATCCAGCTGGGCTGGAGCACTGAAGAGCCTCGGCATCTGGGAGTGTCTGAGCACGTACGCGTCATGGGAGCTGCCTGGGTATCTTGCATAGACTTGTAGAATCTGCATCCTGTGATCACACACTATCTGCATGCTCATGGAGTGGAAGCCCTTCCTGTTGATGAAGGCACCGGGCTCACCTGCTGACGCCTTGATGGCCACATGTGTGCAGTCTATAGCATCCTGGATGCGGGGGAAGCCAGCAATTGCTGCAAAGCCTCTGACTTGCTCATCCTGGCAGGCATCATCCATACAGAAATGAATGAAAGTCAATAGTCACCTGTACAGAGCTTCTGTCACCAGTTTTAACACAACTATGGACATCTGATTGGGAGACTACACACTGATCCCCCACTGACCTCTGGAAAGTGCCGGATGCATAGAAGCTGAGGGCCACTGTGACCTTCAGAGCCACTGGCATGGGGTGCCCACCCATGCAGTCGGAGGTGATCTCAGGCCCAATCATCTGACAGATGGAAGTCACTGTGTCCCTTGAGAGGCGGAGCCTCCTTTGACATTGCACCTCAGACATATTGAGGTAGGTGCATCGCTGCCTGTAAACCCTGGCAGCAGGATAGTGGTGTCTTCTGTGACTCGCAACACCTTGGACTGCCTGCTGGCCCTGTGCCTGCACCACTCCTCTCACAGGTCGCTCCCCTGGAAGCTGCATTGGGACACCTGGCCTCTTCTCTCTTCTGCCCCTCTCTTCCTCCTCAGCGGAAGTGCCACCAGTGGAGACCACAATCACCATCACCAGGGTAACAGAAGGCTGTCTCATATCTGGTCTGAATTCTCCAGGGCTGTTGGAGTCACCAATGAGTCCTGATATGAAGCCTGGAAATGCTAACAATGAAACCCTGAACAGAGATGAAACTGCCATCTGTCACTAAGTCACCAGCAGCAAACTATCTATCAAGCTCCTCGCTACTCACACTGGCAATGCTGCTGACTCTTTTTATCCCACCCGTGGATAAGGTTGTTGAAATTGTTGGCTGACCGCCTGCCTGTTTTGCCTGTGCAATGAGCAGAAAATCACACAGAGAATGAAAAATCGGCATCAATTGTGTTTTTAATGACCTTAACTGGCTTCTTAATTAATGGCGAGTGTAGCTCCAGCACCTGCACGCAAATGTGCACAGGTGCCAGAGCCGTGCCCGCCAACCGAAATATCCCCTGAGTTCACGATGATATCAGGACTTTTCGCCCAACATCATCACACGTTATTTTATGCTCAAGCAGGTCGGGCAAGCGCCCACCCACTCAGTGAAAAATTCTGCCCCCTGAGTGCACCTGTTAAACCTTGGCCAGTCTTTAATAATGTTCTTCTGAAGACTGAAATACGAATCAAAGGCCTTGGTAAACTCTTTATAAGTTGCTGTGACCTCTTTAACACTCTGTTTTATTAAAATGGCATCTGCACTGCCAAATGTGGCTTGGCCGGGCTCTTCCACGTGGTCAAAGTGTTCAGAAGGACTTTCTCCATGATTGTCTGTTACTTTTGGTCAACTGTCTAGAACTCGGTGGACACTTTTCTGTCTTATTCTCAGTTGCTGTCATTCCTTGGCTGCCTTGTATTCAATGGCTTTCATTTTTCTGCCACCGTTCGTTTCACTGGGGACCTGTGCTATTTGGTAAGTTTATCGCTGCCACCATGAATATTGTTGCAAACAGTTCCAGCGTGTGTTTAACATGGACTGCTGGAAACAAGGCCTCTAGGAACTTTCAAACATTTATTAATTATATGCAAGGATAGATAAGCACAAAGCTTCTTCCAGAACCATCTCCCTCTGATCTCTGGTCTCACATGATCTGACATCACTGAATATGTATATTAACTGTTAGCATAATAGCTATTAACCATTTATACAACACCACCTGCAACAATTTTTGCACATATACCCTTCACTGTTCTTGCACCCACTTTGGAATTGCACTCCTTGCTTTATATTGCCTCTTCTTGCTCTTCCTACCAAAATGTATCACTTCACTGCATTAAATTTAACCTGCCATCTGTCTTCCCATTCCACCAACCTGTTATGTCCTCTTGAAGACTATCACTATCCTCTGCATGGTTCAAATTACTTCCAAAATTTGCATCATCTGCAAGTTTTGAAATTGTGCCCTACATACCTAAACACTGTCATGAAGCTATTAATGTATAAATTATTAGAAAATATTTTTCTTTGAAAATAGAACTTCAGTCTATGGGTGTGGTTTAATTAGATTAAAGCCAGCTAGTCTGGGTACTTTGTGTATTAGTCTTGAGATGTAAGAGAGGTAAAATGCATTTGTAATTTTTGAATACAATATTCAAGAAGTGGGGTGACATCTGGCACCTAGCTAGCAGCGACCAAGCAATATGCTTATATTACTAATAAAATTGGTACTATGAGAGGGGTTTTTATTGTTAGAAGAGGTGTAGTTCAAAGGGGCTGGTGATACAATGAGAATTTACATTCTATGAGCTGTGTTAGGTATAGCTGATAGCAGTTTTCGTGTGTGTAGGGCAGAGGCAATGTAATATCAAAGCAGCTGTAAGCCTACAACTGTTTCCACAGGAACCAAAGTGAGAGGAACCTCATTTTGAATTTGTAAGGTGAAATGCTTTGCTTGGAGTCTGGTTAAGTCTATTGGTTGCAGTTGCCTTAGCGGAGATTAGTTTGGGAATTTTTTAAAAGTTATGATAGTAGTAATTTGTAGCCATGTGTATATACTTAACTTGTGTAAATCAATAAATATCTCATGTATTTTTATATAAAACTTCTTGAGAACTGGTGGTTTGATTCCTGAATTTAGAGTTGCATCTCAAACATACCACTTAAAAATATAGGTTATGACAGTTGTTTAACGTTTCCCTCTGGGGTTTTTAAATAGCTCAGCTTTACCAACTGCTGGGTCATAACAACACATATTAGGTAAAGCAATGGTTCCAGTACTGGCTCCAGTCTGTTCACCATATTTCACCTGTTTTCTGTCACCCAGTCAACTTTGTATCTGTGCTACCACTGTCCCTTTTATCCCAAGAACTTCAACTTTGTTCACAAGCCTACCATATGGCCAGATCTGGAAAGTTTGATTTCAAAGTAGATATAACTATGTAGTAGAAGTATAATCTGTAAATTCTGTTTATTTACATCTGATTCACTAGATCCTCCTTGCAGCTTGCCCTGATTAAACTCTTTTATCTCTTTCCCTGACTAACTCCTCTTCTTATCCCTTCTATAATTCCCTGACTAACAACTCTCATTCCTTGTCACACCTGACTAACCTCTTTTCTCATGCCTAACATAGTGACTAACTTGCCTCGTGAGTTGCCTGATTGCATCTCTTGCAACTTAACTCCTCAAAATGTTTCACACATTTTTTTTCAAAATGATAGCTTCTCCAAACCCATCAGGCATACACATATTGGATCCATTTACTTTCTGTAGGCATTCCCATTTGAACCAATGAGGATTTCTATGTGTTAAATGTGAACCACAGGCAGACAAAGACCTCATAAATATTCAAAACTCATGGCTAAAAATTAGGGAAGGCCATTTTCCTGTGAGAGTCTTGATTTGACATCTGCCCACATCCTTTCCCGTTGAGGCAAGTAACGCACAAATTTTGTGCTGCCTCCTCATTTCCATGACTTCTGCAGGCAGCCCAGGGCAATATGCACTGCTGGCTGGAAGCAGGCAGAAAAAGGGGTCTAACAGTGTGTGAGACTAGCACATGTTGGAGTTAGCCTCCAGAACTTAAAGGAAGTCTGTTCCCCTCAAATGGAAGCTGCACTGAATTGGAGGATGTTGCTGCTAACTGTCACTTCTTGCAAATGGACAGAATGGAAATGGAGCACTACGGTAAGTAGACAGTGCACTGCAGTTCACAAATGAAGCACTGGAGGCCTTAGTCACGGAGGCATTATTTTTCTGCAGAGAGCCAGGAGGCCCTCAAGAACAGCTCTCTGAAGGGAGTTGGTGCAGATGGCCTGGGAGATCAAAGCCCAAAGTCTGGCCCTGAGGACCTTGCAGAAGTGACTTAAGAAGTTTAATGACATCACACTGGTGGTCAAACTAAGTAAGTACAGCTTCACAGGATACCTCCTACTCAGCACACCACCAACCTCTCAGACTGCTAAATGCTCCACACCCCCATTACTCACACAGGATGAAGTGATTGCAAACAGATTTGGTCAATGCTGTGGGTCAACATCGCATCATGTCTGAAATGGAGTAGAGTCAAATTCAGACCACAGCTGACCATTACTCTTACTGAATGTAGCTGCTTTATGCTGCATGTTGCTGCCCTTGTAGCACATGGCATGACTCTACGTCTAAATTTCTGCAATCTTAACCCTTTATGCAACTATTGTACTATGGATCCTTTAGAGGTTTCAATGATGAGATCTTGAGAGTTACATATTTAAACATGAACTATTTATTGCTAACCGTTAACTATTTACAGATCCAAGGTATGGTCACTCATGGAGCTGTTACCTCCATGCAAGCTGCTTCCAGGGTATTCTTTGTGTTCTTTCTAGACTGCTCTCTCAGTCTATTACCATGTCACTTAATGCATCATATTGTGGGCGGTGCTATTCTCTAGCCCCACATTAAACCATGCTCTGCCGAGTACCTTTACATTATAATGACATGCAGGCACATCATATAACATCGCCCTTTCTTCTCCAAAGAAAATGTTCCCTTCCAATGAAGTATAACTATTTGTAATACTATCTTTCCTTGCTACCCCTGTTCCCCATCTCAAGTCTCTGACATCTCGGTATGTCACGTTTGGAGGAATGGTAGTAGTACTCTATGTTTCTGGTACTTGCTATCTCCAATTGATTCGCTTTTAGTGCACTTTCAAGTTGAGTTTCTTTTTATGAACAACCCACCTGCTTTTTTCAGATATTGTGGATTCATCCTGCTCCTTCCAAAGGGAATGTACACTCCGTTAATTTCTAGAGTGGATTTGAATTTTCCTTTTCTGTGGTGTCCATGGTCTTGCTGGACCTATATATTTCAGGAATGGAACCTTCATTTCCACTTGTTTTACAATTTTAGCCAAACGTTTGTTTGTTGTTTTATTTTCAAATCCTTTTGCAAGCTTATGGCTCTTTTCATTCAGCTCAGCTTTTTCTTCTACTGCCTTGCGCAACAGTGTTGGATTTACATTTTCCAATCTCAATTCTGTCTTTTCTTTTTCTGTCTGCAACTGAACTTTGTCCTTGTCCTTCATTTTGGATTCACTGTTAGCCAGGTCTGTCTCCTACGTAGCCTTAACCTGTTTCAGTTCTGTACTTATGCAACTCATGTCTTCATTATCCGCTCACAGTTTGGAAAGTTCGATGGCTTTTCCTTTCAATGTCTCCTGTTTGTCATTCAACTGTGTCTTCAGCTCTTTGGTCTTTTGCTTGTAGTTTTTGGCTTCCCCCTGCAATATAGAACATTTCTAAGTCTTCTATGCCAACTGGTTCTTCAGTTTGTTCAGAGTGATGTTACATTTATTTTGCTTATCTTTGTAATTTTCCAGAGGAATAAATTTTGTCTGGAGGGATTCTTGTAGTGTTTGAAGGCCTGTCAACAGATTTTCCTTTTCTTGGTGAAGCTTGTACACTTCATCTTGAGTTTTCCTGTATTTCAGCAGAGTCTCCTTGAGTTTCTCTGCTGCGCTTCCAATCTGAAGTTTAAGACTGTCTTCATTCCTTCGTGTTGCTAAATGGTTATACATATATTTTGCATTTGATCTTGAAGGACAATCAGGTGTTCGTTCAACTGTTTATTTTCTTGTTGACCTTTTGCCAACTGTGAGAATGGATGCTATTTTTAAAAATATTTTTGGGGAATATTGTGTTATCCTGTTAAAAAGGATGTGTGTACATGTGTGTGTGTGTGCGCATGCATGCGCTAATTAAGCCGGGGAAAAGTTACTAGAGGGCAGATTGTCTGGGGGTGGCGGGGGGTGGGGGGGCGGGTTTGAAACATTAAAGGATTGAGGTGTTATGTTTGAGGTACAAGTGAATAGTTTGGATCTAACATTTGCATTTTTAGATAAGTTGAGAGTTCATTTGAATATCAAAGGGAAGTTTGAGGTGCCAAGAAACATGTTTGCACCTTGCAGGAATTCCATAGTAAGCAGGTGAGGATATATTACATTTTACTGATCCGAAAGCAGAAACAAAATAGAAACATGAAAGATCTTATATTTGGAAGGATTTGAGTTCCAAAGAGGTGGGGAAGAATGGATCCTGATATGAAAGGGGAAAAAAGGTACTTTAGAGTTGCTGTGGAAAGCTTAGGGGAGTTGGTAGCTGTAGCTATGGGCTATCGATTGTATGAGGAAGATCTACTGAAAACAGCTTTAGGCTGGAAGATGATGCAGTTTAAATCAGCGATCCAGTCAAGTCAGAAAAGTATTGAGCTGCAAAAAGCAGTCATGTTCTGAAGTTTTGGATTTCCATAGCAGGGTGAGAGAGAGTTTAAGTGGTCATGTAGTTATGCCTTTATTAAAGTTACAGCTGTTTGCCTTTGTTAATATTACTGGATTTTAATAGTTAACCGTCTATAAGGGAGTGTTGCCTGGAGGTGTTTACTTGTGGGCCTGACCAAATAGGGAGTCTTTTGGGTGAATGTTTGTAAGGCTAATTTTAACTGTGCAACTGTAATCGTGTGTGCTTATCGTTTCTTTTATTATTGTCAATAAAACTTTTACTTTTAATTCTTAAAACCCCGAAAGTGTTACTGGACTTCTTGCTGCTGAGATCAGTACATTTTCTTTTCATTTTTAGAATATAAAATAAAAAGGGTATGGCCCATAAGCCAAGTTTCCCTCTGGGATTTGGTTTGCGAAACAATTAACATCTGCTGTGGTCATACCAAATTTGGGGGCTCTTTTTGGGATTATAAAACTTCCTTGATTGGGTTGGAGTTTGTGAATCCAATGGATATGAACATGAGAAGTGCACTGAATTGGGTGTTCTGTGATGAGGGGTTTTAAAGTGGTTGGACTGCAAAATGACTTTGGCAATTGCTACAACCTTTCTGGGAGTGGAAAGTGTGACTGAGAGAGTTAGCAGATGAAGTGCAGGTAGAGGTAAAGCTGGAATTTGATAAGGCTGATATGATTACCCAGCATTTAAAGTTGGAGAGAGGGATGCCTGAAATTAGTGTGTCAGCGCTGGAGGTAGTAAGACTTCAGTTGCAAGGAAACAGCTTGATTTGGAGAGATCGAGAAAAGCAAAAGCTTGAATTGGAAGAAAAAAAAAGAAAGAGAAATGAAAAAAACTCCAGTTAGAAAGAAAGGAGAAAGAAAGAGAGATGACAAAACGTGAAAAAGAAAAAGACAGATTAAAAGAAATAGAAATGAAAAGGCTTCAAATAGAAAGAGAGAAGCAAGAAAAGGAAAAGAAAAGTTTACAAGAGATAGAAATGCAAAAGCTTGTACTTGAACTTCAGAGAGAGAAGTTATCAACTGAGGAAAGAGAGGAGGAGAGATATAGAGAGCTTCAGAGAGAGAAAGAAGCCAGACAGTATGAATTGTCTATAGTGAAATTTAGAATAAAGGAAGAAAGGAAAGATAATGATTCAGATGTTGACTTTGATTCCTGAGGAATTTGAGGAACTAAAAATCTTCCAATTAGTGCCTAACTTTACAGACGATGGAGTTGAGAGATATTTCAGCTCATTTGAAAAGATAGCAATGGAGCTGAATTGGCCAAGGGATGCTTGGGCTATGATGTTATAGGGTGTTTTGTCAGGTACAGCAATGAATGTGTTTGCAAACTTATCAGAGGAACAGTCTGTAGATTAGGAGATAGTAAAGAAGGCAATATTAAATGCTTATGAGCTTGACCCTGAAGCTTATGAGTTGAAGTTTAGGACTATAAGGAAGACACTTAATCAGACTTCTGTAGAATTTGCAAGAAAAAAAGAAATTATCTGGGATCAATAGTTCAGGGAATTAAAATTAGACAAGACTTTTGAAAATGTGAGAGGTTATGATTATGGAAGAATTTAGAAATAGCATTCCAACAAACATCAAGACATATTTAGATGAAAGACAAAGCAAAAAGATCAGGGAAGCTGCTGTTTGAGCTGATACATATGATATTTCACACGGTCGAAAGTAGGAAAGGGTCATATGGAAATCAGCAAGGAAACTGGAGATATGGAAAACCTAGTGATGATAAAAATGTTATTAATAAGGATCAAGCTGAAGGACACCAGTCTATTAAAGATGGAAAAGTGGAATGTAGAGTTGAAGGAAGGAAACTGATATGTTACCATTGTAATAAGGCTGGACATACAAGAGCAAGTTGTTGGAGGTTAAGCAGGAGACCGATTGCAATGATAAGAACTCAGAAAAGTTTTGTAAGTAAGAGCACTGTGGGTTTTGAAATCCAGGCACAAGGTAAACCAATGTTTTTTGTACAGGTGGAGCAGGTAGAATCAGTTGTAGCTAGAGAAGAGGGAATGTGTTTGCAACCTACCCAAGGAAGTTCTGAAGGGCAGGTTACAAAGATGGTTAAAGATTTTACATACAAAGGGAGAGTGTATCCATGTTTACAGGGAAAAGCAGGAAAGGATATCAAAATTTTAAGGGACACGGGAGCTAGCTAGTCCTTAATGTTATGGGATACTGCCATCTGTTGTCCAGAAGGGTTATTGCAAAAAGAATAGTAATCGGCGATATTATGGAGTCAAACCTATTTCATTGTATAAGGTAAATTTAAAAAGTGCTTTGAAAACAGGTGAGGTAATTATTGGGATAGTAAAGAAATTGTTCATTGCAGGGGCTCAATTTATTCTAGGGAATGATATAGCTGGATCACAGATATTGATTCTGCCTGCTGTAGTAGAGAAGCCTGTTGAGTCACAATCAACAGAGGTTTTACACAAACAGTATCCTGGATTGTTTCCAGATTCTGTGGTGGTGAGGTCAGAAATGCACAAGTTTAAACAGGAACAGGAAGAAGCTAAAAGACAAGGGGAGGATGCTGACATTCCATTGGCTGGATCAATCTTTGAAAAGGTTACTCAGGAGAAGATTAGAGAGGATGAGGTTGAGGTATTTAGTTCATTGAAGTTAGTGGAGTTACAGCAGCAGGATCTAGACTTGAAGCAAATATACCAGACAGTGTATTCTGAAACAGAAGCAGGATACATTCCAGAATGTTATTACATTAAGAACAATGTGTTAATGAGGAAATGGAGACAGTCTCATGTTCCAGCAGATGAAAAGTGTGCCAAGTAGTGATACCATCTGATACCGGAATGAAATTTTGAGTGGCTGATGAATGGCTGGACATTTGGGAATTAGGAAAACTCAGGCTAAGATACAAAAACATTTCAATTGGCCTGCACTATATAAAGATGTAGTCAAATTCTATCAAAGATGTCACACTTGTCAGGCAATAGGAAAACTTCAAGCAGTAATTAAACCTGCACCTTTAATTCTAATTCCAGCTTTTGAAGTACCTTTTAACAGGGTCTTGATTGATTGTATAGGACCCCTCCCTGAGACAAAAAGTGGGAATCAGTATTTACTGACAATCATGGATGTGTCCATGAGATTTCCAGAGGCAATAAGGAAAATTACAGCCAAGGTGATTGTCGAGGCATTAACCAAATTATTAGCAAAATATAGATTACCAAAAGAAATACAGTCAGATCAGGGTTCGAGTTTCATGGGGAGAATTTTTCCTATGGTGAGCGGGCTGGGAGGGAGCAGCGGGCACGGAGTTGATCGCCGCCCAGGATC